>NC_091759.1:22075124-22085124 GCF_043380555.1 Nothobranchius furzeri | reverse complement strand
CGATGGGACGATGTGAGCTGTCCTGTGGTTTGTAATTCGGGAAAAGATACGTTAAATATTTAAACACCGTGGGATTAACAAGAAAACAGAGGCTTTATGCAGCTCCGTGACATAATTTATAATCAAACTCAAACTGCTTCAACTACATCTATAAAATATATTTCAGTGCAGCTCGGCACTCCATCAGACTGCTGAGGTGAAAACAAATGTTGTGATTCCAGCACAGAATGGAACTAAAATCTTTCGACACTCAAATTCTTCACTGCAGAGATGAGTTAGTTTCAAGATCTGTATTATTAAGCATCAAGTCTGAGCTAAAGCTACGCACTGCTAACGTCTGGTGTACGGTGAGTTTCTGAGATTAGGTTAATAACCTGTTAGCATTACAAGCACGTCGGCATACATTAGCTAAATGGGTTACCGGTAAGGCTGCTGAAGTCCAGCTTTGAACCTGCAACCCCTATGCTGCAAGGCAAGCCTGTTAGCATTACTAGCACATGTTAGCATCAAGGTACCAGAAAAGCTGCAGCCCAGCTTTGAACCTGCAACCTCTATGCTGCAAGGCATAAGCCTGTTAGCATTACTAGCACCTGTTAGCATTAAGGTACCAGAAAAGCTGCAGCCCAGCTTTGAACCTGCAAACTCTATGCTGCAAGGCAAGCCTGTTAGCATTACTAGCACCTGTTAGCATTAAGGTACCAGAAAAGCTGCAGCCCAGCTTTGAACCTGCAACCCCTATGCTGCAAGGCAAGCCTGTTAGCATTACTAGCACATGTAGCATTAAGGTGCCAGAAAAGCTGCAGCTCAGCTTTGAACCTGCAACCTCTATGCTGCAAGGCAAGCCTGTTAGCATTACTAGCACATGTAGCATTAAGGTGCCAGAAAAGCTGCAGCCCAGCTTGAACCTGCAACCTCTATGCTGCAAGGCAAGCATGTTAGCATTACTAGCACATGTTAGCATTAAGGTACCAGAAAAGCTGCAGCCCAGCTTTGAACCTGCAACCCCTATGCTGCAAGGCAAGCCTGTTAGCATTACTAGCACCTGTTAGCATTAAGGTACCAGAAAAGCTGCAGCCCAGCTTTGAACCTGCAACCTTTATGCTGCAAGGCAAGCATGTTAGCATTACTAGCACCTGTTAGCATTAAGGTACCAGAAAGCAGCAGCCCAGCTTTGAACCTGCAACCTCTATGCTGCAAGGCAAGCCTGTTAGCATTACTAGCACATGTTAGCATTAAGGTACCAGGAAGGCTGCAGCCCAGCTTTGAACCTGCAACCTCTATGCTGCAAGGCAAGCCTGTTAGCATTACTAGTGCATTAAGGTACCAGAAAGGCTGCAGCCCAGCTTTGAACCTGCAACCTATATGTATATGTATATAAGTAATCGTTTTTAATCCTCACAGCATCCCGGCTACTCATCAACCTGACCTCAACTATCTCTCACCTAATGTCTCCACTGTAATTTCCAACCTTGGAGTTAAAATAGACCAGGCTCTGAAGATGGATGCTCAGGTCAATAACACAGTTAAATCATGTTTTTACCACCTCAGGCGTATCTCTAAACTTAAGCACATCCTGAGTGTCCGTCTTCTCAAATCAGTAGTCCACACTTTCATCACTTCACGGCTGGATTACTCCAACTCCTGCTTATACGGCATCAGTAAAGCAGCTCAATCTAGACTTCAGCTAGTCCAGAATTCAGCAGCTAGGTTCCTGACTGGAGTTGACAGAAGACAGCACATTACACCAATTCTAAAATCTCTCCACTGGTTGCCCGTTCATCTCAGGATCAATTTCAAAATCATGCTGCTCACTTATAAATCCCTGAACAGTCAAGCTCCTCCATATCTGTGTCAACTCGTCCATTACTACAATCCGCCTCGTGCTCTCAGGTCTGAGGATAAGCTCCTCCTAGCTCTTCCAAACGCACGTCTGAAAAGCCGTGGAGAAAGGGCTTTCTCTGTCTGTGCTCCCAAGCTGTGGAATGCATTACCACTACTAGTGAGGCAAGCACCAACAATTAGCATTTTTAAATCTCGCATGAAAACTCACTACTTCAACCTTGCATATAATACATAATCATGGACCACTTTCGACATCTGCATTCTTTCTACAATAGAATGCACAATAATTAACATCTGTATTACTGTGGTTCTTTCATATGTTTTTATCTGTTGTTTCACATTCCTTTGTGTTTTTAGTGTTTTACGACTGTTAGTTCGAGTATTTTCTTGTTTTCATTTTTTCTTATAAACTATGCTTTAAATGTCATTCTGAACGTGTTAATTAACTGTAATCTTTTAATGTACAGCGCCTTGTCTGGTTGTAATGCCATGTTGAATGCGCTTTATAAATAAAATGGTATGGTATGGTATATGCTGCAAGGCAAGCCTGTTAGCATTGCTAGCACATGTTAGCATTAAGGTACCAGAAAAGCTGCAGCCCAGCTTTGAACCTGCAACCCCTATGCTGCAAGGCAAGCCTGTTAGCATTACTAGCACATGTTAGCATTAAGGTACCAGAAAAGCTGCAGCCCAGCTTTGAACCTGCAAACTTTATGCTGCAAGGCAAGCATGTTAGCATTATTAGCACATGTTAGCATTAAGGTACCAGAAAAGCTGCAGCCCAGCTTTGAAGCTGCAACCTCTATGCTGCAAGGCAAGCCTGTTAGCATTACTAGCACATGTAGCATTAAGGTACCAGAAAAGCTGCAGCCCAGCTTTGAACCTGCAACCTCTATGTTGCAAGGCAAGCCTGTTAGCATTACTAGCACATGTTAGCATTAAGGTACCAGAAAACCTGCAGCCCAGCTTTGAACCTGCAACCCCTATGCTGCAAGGCAAGCCTGTTAGCATTACTAGCACATGTTAGCATTAAGGTACCAGAAAAGCTGCAGCCCAGCTTTGAACCTGCAACCTCTATGCTGCAAGGCAAGCATGTTAGCATTACTAGCACCTGTTAGCATTAAGGTGCCAGAAAAGCTGCAGCCCAGCTTTGAACCTGCAACCTCTATGCTGCAAGGCAAGCCTGTTAGCATTACTAGCACCTGTTAGCATTAAGGTACCAGAAAAGCTGCAGCCCAGCTTTGAACCTGCAACCTCTATGCTGCAAGGCAAGCCTGTTAGCATTACTAGCACCTGTTAGCATTAAGGTACCAGAAAAGCTGCAGCCCAGCTTTGAACCTGCAACCTCTATGCTGCAAGGCAAGCCTGTTAGCATTACTAGCACCTGTTAGCATTAAGGTACCAGAAAAGCTGCAGCCCAGCTTTGAACCTGCAACCTCTATGCTGCAAGGCAACACCCTTGTACTTTTATTTTGAGAAGTATTAACATGATGTTAAAAATAAACAAAACAGAACAATGAGCAGAAATCTTCTGGTTTGCAGGAACAAAATTTAAGAGTTAGAAGTTTTATTTACAAGTAAGACATTTGATTCTGCGCAGCTTCAAACCAGTAAATGCTCAGACGCATGGCCTGCAGCTCTAAAGTTACATTTGTGCAAATGCAAAAACCTTTTTTAATGTCCTTGTTAGAATCATTTTGAGCGTGAAACTTAAATTCAGAACAAAGTTACAATAAACAATAATTTGCTGCTGTTATTTTCAGCAAATACAACCTGACTAATAATCAGAATAATTGTAGGTTATTTTTGTTTGTACTGGTTGAGAGAGGCTATTATCAGCGAGCTGTGGCTCCGACTGCATTATGACTGCCTGCTTGGTATTTCAGGAATGCACACTGATGGTTACACTCATCCCTAAATTGGTCAGGATGAGAAGTGTCATCAGAAAAACTAAAACACATAATGCAAATGCAGGATCAAAAACAAATGTCAGTCAGATGATTATGGGTTGGCGTTTCATAATCTCCATACCTTATCTTAAGGTTATTTTACTGCGTTTGATTTTTTTTCCTCCCAAACCTGAAATGATTCGACGTTTTCCCACAGCCGGCCCGTAGCAGAAGTTGTTGGGCAAAGAGAATTCCTCTGAACCTCAGGGGATCATCCATTATTTAAAACCACATCTAAATCTATTCCACTTAAAAAGAGGCTGAATACGCTTTACTTGTAACCGGCACTTGAGTGATTCTCCTCCAAGAAGGATTTAATGTCAGGCCACCTTTTTGTTTTTAAAACCCCACAAACTGTTGACGTGGGAGCCTCCAAAACCTCAAGCTAAAAGGAGCCGTGGCTCATTTGTTTCAAGAACTTTAAAAAAAATGCCTTTTTTTTCCACAAACATCCTTGGAAACATGGTACGGTTTCTAAAAATGCCTTGATCCACTTAAAAATGCAGAAAACAATCACAAAACGCTGCAGTAACCATGCCAGGCCTGCATGTGGCACTGTAATGCCACCCTCAATAATACAAGAAAAACAGCAAACAAGGGCTGCGTCCCAATTCCGGGGATGCATCCTTCCAAGTCCACATTAAGGTGGCCTACATCACCTTCAATTCAATTCAAAACTACTTGATTAATCCCAGAGGGAAACTGATTGCTGTAGTAGCTCAGAATAATAATAATAATCAAGTCATCAAAGAGTTGTTGTATATTACAATGGCTGTTGGCAGGAAGGATCTCCAGTAGCGGTCAGTGTTGCAGCCAAACTGAAGAAGCCTCTGACTGAAGACACTCTTCCGTTGTCGGACAGTCTTGTGAAGAGAATGCTCAGGGTTGTCCATCATTTTCTTGATTCTCTGGAGAATCCTTCTTTGCATCATCTCCTCCAGCGGTTCCACAGTCGTCCCCAGAACAGAACCAGCCTTTTTTATTAGTCTGTTGATCCTTTTCAGGTCCCTGCTTCTGATGCTGCTACCCCAACAGACGATGGCTGAAGAGATTACACTCTCAACAACAGACTTGTAGAAGATCTGCAGCATCTTGCTACAGACATTGAAGGACCTAAGCATCCTCAAGAAGTGCAGTCTGCTGTGTCCCTTCTTGTAAACGGCTTCGCTGTTCTTTCTCCAGTCCAGTCTGATGTCCAGGTGAACTCCAAGGTGTTTGTATTCCTGAACCACCTCCACTTCTTCTCCCATGATGGAAACAGTGTTTGACTCCACCCTGTTTCTTCTGAAGTCTAAAATCATCTCCTTTGTTTTGTTCACGTTCAAGGTCAGATGATTGTTTCCACACCATGCCACAAAGCGCTCCACCAGCTCTCTGTACTCAGCTTCCTGTCCATCTCTGATACACCCGACAACTGCAGAGTCATCTGAGTATTTCTGTAGATGACAGGTCTCTGACTTGTACTGGAAGTCTGAGGTGTACAGGGTGAAAAGGAATGGTGAGAGTACAGTACCCTGTGGTGCTCCAATGTTACTGATCGCCTGGTTTGATGTGCAGTTCTTCAGCCTCACAAACTGTGGTCTGTTTGTCGGGTAGTCTTTAATCCAGGCGATAGTTGAGGCCCCCAACTGTGTCTTCTGGAGTTTCTGGCAAAGTACATCAGGCTGGATTGTGTTAAATGCACTGGAGAAATCAAAGAACACGACCCTTGAAGCGACAAGGAGATCTGTAAACAAAGGACACTCAAGATGTGTCTTCAAATACGTCCTGATTTTTGTGAATTTGGATGGGTGATCGCAGGATTCTTAGCAGGCCAAGCGGGAGATTTTTGTTCTTTAACGGAGAGATAGGGTCGTTTTAAACGCAAATCTATTCATATCAGGTGGTCCAAAGATCAAATGCCTAAAGCAGTTGTGTCGTTATTTTTTCGTTTTTATTTATTTATTTTTCCTGAATATTTTTGTCAAAATTAATCAGAAAATTCCTCCTCAGCAAGTTCGTATGACGGGTGCCATCGCTCTTTGTGTGTTGAAGCCAAGTTTAGTTTTAACTTCTGTTTACTGATGTTATGGTTGCTAGGTGACAGGACACACGCTGAGGAAGAGGCAGGAGTAAACACGAAGGCTAGCACACTCAAACTCACAGCTGCTTACTTCCAGCCTAAGTGGTCAAGGATGGACCTTACCTATAAAGGCTGCGTCCTTATAAGGATGTTGACCCTGAAATTAGACACAGCCATGGTGCAAAGCAAATAACATTTGCATGCTAGGAGGATGAAGGGTTGTTGGTTAGCTTACGAGATCTTCATTTCAGAAAAAGTTTTAGCTTGTAAATTAATTCAGTGCATCTAAAACAATTTTTTCATGCAAGTGCAGGTCTGAAACGACAAAAAAACATGAACATATTCCGCTAACAGCTACCCTGAGTGAATGGCACCTTAACTGCATTCACACAAATGAATAAACACAAGTTATTTACACGTGAAAACACAAACTTCCATGATTAGGAATTTAAATACAGCCCTGACCTAAGATTTCTAGAATGAAGCTTTGATAAAATTATCCACAGAGTTATTTTTGCTGAATAAAGGCAACTCGTTAGCACCACCAGCAATCGTCCATTCACTGCAAACCTACCAAACAGAAAAAGCATTTTACAGGAATATAAATTCAAAGCAGCTTCACAAGAAACAACCTCATTACTTTCCCAGAAATCGTCGGCACTGGCAGCAGAATTGTGTTTCTGTGTCTTCTGCGTCCAAAAGGAAAGAAAAGCGGAGCTAAACATCATCCAAATGCCACCTTTCATATGATGCTGACAGCCACACTTGTGAAGTGAAAACTGCAGGAAAAAGGTAACAGGCACACGCTGCACAGCTACAGCTTCTGCTTAACTGGACCAAACACTCCTGGTGGATATTTCTGCATCATGAAACGTCAAGAAGACGGTTTTAGTTGGGTCCCTCTGCCCACGAACTGCACGGGTATCCTCTTATTATCCTGTAATAAAGACTAGAATGCGTTGGCCCAGGCTAATGTGCTGCCGACTCCTCACTAGTCCAACGCCCATATAAGAGCCATGATGAAAAACGGAGTTTGTGTGTCGGCCCAACCAGCGATCAGCTGCTCAGCGCCACAGCCGTCCTGCTCAGCTCCTACTTAGCATCGTTTTATGACCTTTGGTACCTTTGTTGTGTCTGGCTTGCCATTTCAAAGGGAGTTAATTACCTATGAAGCTCATGGCAACACTTAGTTCAGTCACTCAAACATTCTCCTTTCCTTGTTTCCTCGTCTGCAACACAAGAGCTAACTGAAGTCTGAATTAAGCAAACAGGTCAGTGGGGAAAAGGAAAGGTGGCGTCCATATTTCAGCGCGACTCGTTAATGTCAACGTTAGCGCGTGCCATCAAGTCAGAGCGCTAATGAGCTGAAGCTAGTTGGATAAGTGAAGGAATATTTGATGTTGATTAAACAAAAGAATATAAAGTTTCTGTTAGTTAAAAATGATAAAAACAGATTAAGGTCTTTGAAAACTAGTAATAGTTTAACTGGCTGGAAATAATTATGAATGTTATGTCAAATCTGAATCACATCAAAGCACTTCTGGTCTTAAAGCATCAGGATTAGTACCTTCATCAGAAACCTACCAAACCCAGTCTACTGCCCCCTGGTGGATGCAGTAGCTCAACAGGTTGAGCGGGTTGTCCAGTAATCGGAAGGTTGCAGGTTCGATCCCGGCTCCGGAGAGGGAATGCTGCTGTTGAGTCCTTGGGCAAGACACTTAACCCACGTTGCCTGCTGGTGGTGGTCGGAGGGACCGGTGGCGCCTGTGCTCGGCAGCCTCGCCTCTGTCAGTGCGCCCCAGGGCAGCTGTGGCTACATCGTAGCTCATCACCATCAGTGTGTGAATGTGTGTGAATGGATGAATGATACACTGTAGTGTAAAGCACTTTGGAGTCCTTACTCTGAGTGGCGCTATACAAGTACGGGTCATTTATCATTTATAATGAAATAGCTAGAGACAGCTCGACAGTGATAGCCATGACCAGCCCACCCCCTAGATCTGTTTCTGAGTGGAAGACCAGGCCGACTGCGTGGACTAAAGTTGTGTCGAGCCATGCTAACTAGTGGAAAAGTACTGCTGGTGGCTACCGATAGCTGTGTCCCACTGCAGACATGGCTAAGGGAGACCATTTGCTGATAAACTGTATAAACAAATAGCTAATAGTTCTGTAGACGTGTACCGTATTTTCCGGAATATAAGTCGCACCAGCCATAAAATGCATAATGAAGAAGAAAAAAACATACGTAAGTCGTATTTTGGGGGGAAATTTGATTATTTTTCTTACAAAATCTGAGACCAAGCATTTCACATTGCAAGACAAGTACCGGTAACAATAACAGAATAAACAACCAGGGCGCACCAGTGCGCCACGGTCTCCAGCAGAGGACGGCGGTGTTTCAAACCCTCCCAGCAGGACAGGGGAGCTCATTCCTGGGTCGGAGTCGGTCCGCAGCAGCACGGTATAGCCTACATAATTTGGTATACAAGTCGCTCCGGAGTATAAAGGTTGGTTTATGCTTGACGCGTCTGCGAGGTCCGCACGGCTCCGCGCGGAAAAGTTGCGTCATTTTAACAACCACGCCCCTCCACCGCGCCTCCGCACGGCCCAGAATTTCCGCAACGCGCACCTCGGAAAATTTCTAACCACGCGGACGGACGGACGCGGAAAAACATGGCGGACCGGCAAGAACTAGTATGGCAGAGGTTCGTAAATACAGACATTTGTATGATTCAGCTCTCAGAGATCACCGTGATCAACATGTTGTTAATAATTCTTGGAGAGAAACAGCTCGCACTGTCGGAAAAGACGAGAACGCTGTGTGGGGCGACGGTGGCACAGGAGTTAAGTGCTCGTCTCGCAATCGGAAGGTCGCAGGTTCGAGACCCGCTCAGTCTGTCGCTGTCGTTGTGTCCTTGGGCAAGACACTTAACCCACATTGCCTGCTGGTGGTGGTCGGAGGGACCGGTGGCGCCAGTGCTCGGCAGCCTCGCCTCTGTCAGTGCGCCCCAGGGCAGCTGTGGTTACATTGTAGCTCATCACCACCAGTGTGTGAATGTGTGTGTGAATGGGTGAATGACTGATTGTGTTGTAAAGCGCCTTGGGGGGTTCCAGGACTCTAGAAGGCGCTATATCAAATACAGGCCATTTACCATTTAAAAATGCTGGAATGCCATGTTGTAAACAGTAATTTCTACTTCTACTATGGTGTAGTGTTGGGTGCATGCCGTAGAGCTCCATGCTGCCCCCTACAGTTTGGGAGAATATTGGCTCACCGCAGAGACGAGCCGCATGAACCATAAAAGCTGCGAGTTGTGAAGCGCGTTACATCCGCGAGCCGCATCACTGCGCGGAAAGTGAATGCGTCAAGCATAAACCAAGCTTAAGTCGCAGGACCAGCCAGACTATGAAAAAAAGTGCGACTTACAGTCTGGAAACTACGGTAGTTATTTAGGCATTTTAGTGCATCTTATTTAAAAATATTCAGCTTAAACCCGCCAGTGTAGCGCCCTCTTCAGGACATTGAATTTGAATCAGCCATTGCTATTGACTGAGAGGTTCCCTGTGATGTTGCTGGTACCTTATGATGTCAGCTGCACTGCCGTTGTGGTGTATAAAAGCAGCTGAGTCTCTGGCTCGTTCTCTCCCCCATAGCAAGTGGGAGTTGGAATAGCAAGCTAGTGTTTACGACTCAACAACGATTGCCTCGAGCAACGTCTCCACCTACAAAACACCATCCTCCCTTCCATCTGTCCTCTGGTGAAGGAGGTGGAGAGAAATCCGCCACCTCAAATGACTGCTCTGAGGAAAAGGAGCTAACGTCACTATCAGGGACTAGGAAGTGATGTCATCTCTCCATCCAAGCTGGCGGGTGTGTCTGTGTGTTTGTTAGTAGCTTGGTTTTCCAATGTAGAGTCTCCCAGCATGGGAGGGGCGGGTCTGTGTCACCCAGTGCCACAGACCCGCCCCTCCCAACCCACCAGGTGCATTTTTAGAACAGGAAATGTGGTTGGAGTGAGACTCTGGTATAGGGGGTGACTTACTCTTTAAGGAAAATATTCGGGGCTTTTTTTCAGCTTTTCTGATTGCAAACTTCAAGAATAAAAGCAGAATCACACATTTTCTTGGTATAGTGCAACTCTAATGT
>NC_091759.1:22067624-22070124 GCF_043380555.1 Nothobranchius furzeri | reverse complement strand
TACGGGGGTTGCCACCACGACTGGCACCGGCCACCTTGCGACCACAGCTAGCAACAGCCACCTCAACAATCGCAGAGTGGAACAAGACCCACTCGGAGTCGATGTCCCCCACTGCTCTCGTGATGCGGTCAAAACTCTGCCAGGGGTGGGAGTTGAAGACGGTCTTGACAGGTTCTTCTGCCAGGCGTTCCCAGCAGACCCTCACTATGCATTTGGGTCTGCCAGGTCGCAGCATCTTCCCCTGCCATCTGATCCAACTCACCACCAGGTGGTGATCAGTTGACAGCTCCGCTCCTCTCTTCACTCGGGTGTCCAAAACATACGGCCGCAGGTCAGATGATACGACTACAAAGTCTATCATCGACGTAGGCTGCCCTGGTACCAAGTGTACCGATGGGCATCCTTACGTTCGAACATGGTGTTCGTTATGGCCAAACTGTGGCTTGCACAGAAATCCAATAACGAAACACCACTCGAGTTCAGATCTGGCGGGCTGTTCCTCCCAATCACACCCCTCCAGGTCATGCTGTCATTGCCCACGTGAGCATTGAAGTCCCCCAGCAGGACAATGGAGTCCCCTGATGGAGCACTATCTAGCACTCGTCCCAGGGACTCCAAAAAGGGTGGGTACTCTGAACTGTGTGTGTGTGTGTGTGTGTGTGTGTGTGTGTGTGTGTGTGTGTGTGTGTGTGTGTGTGTGTGTGTGTGTGTGTGTGTGTGAAGTGAATAATGAGTCAAATGTGGCGCTTTACTTACTTAGATGAGTTGTTCAGATTTATAACAACCACATTTCCGCCAGTTGTGAAGGCCAGTTACAGTAATAAGTGTAGTAGGTGGTCCATACACTAAAACACTAATCTGACAATACATTTACCTACTTACGGTGTATGACTCGCCTTTGCTGATCCGTAACTGGCAACAGCCCCAAAACTCACGTAACGTGAGTGAGAGTAACTTCATCTTAGAAAAACGGCCTGCAGTAACCACATTTGGCCACAAGATGTCATTCTTACTCCATTCTTACATATTTCGCCTTTAAGATTTTTTTTTTTTTTTAGGAAACAAAAGAAAAAAACAAATACCAATAACGTTGACAGACAATGGCACAATACTCTGTGTTTATGATGCTCATGAAAGTTTTATTTTGGATTAGCAAACACAATTCTGTTGTTTTGTTTTTTTTTTACCACACAAACATCTTTAAATGGAAAACACGGTTTCCACTTAGCTAAACTCAAAAGCTCAGATGATTACCCATCTCCACCGAAGCATGCAACACCCAAAAGGTCATATCGTCATCGGAACTGTACACATTATAATCCTTCGCTGCCGCCTCTTTAATGGCTTCAACACGTGAAATCTGCCACTGCTGGTCCGGGTGGTGATGAACGTTCTCTACACTTAAGCGCCATATTGCCCCTTCGTTCTGCTTTGAATGCCGCGTCCATCCCCTGGGCTGCAGTAGCCTAGATTGAGATGTGCAAAGAGCCCGGGACCATTTGGGATTGATTTGTGGCTATTTTTACTCGTCCTACTTGAACCTAACACAGAAGTTCAGGCAATCAAAAGAAGTCAAGCGCTGGAAAAGGCTTATTAAACTCTGGAAATTATGCAATGATCTTTGAAAGCTAATCGTTGGAGTGAAGCTGGGTACTTTTGAAGAGGAAAGGGGGAAAATGCTTGAAGGGGAAGGGTCTACTGAGCAAACCCGGCCTGTAGTGGCTTCTTTTTTAAAGACGTCTACGTAGAACAGACATGTTTTAATAAAAAACAGAATGCAGGAGATCTCCGGTGACCAGCTCGGTTTGGATTGCAAATAAATATTAAGCCATAACTCCAGAGACAGACGAGTGGTGCTACAATTATGTTTGGGCTGATGACTATCATCACAAGCATGATGAGTGCTCTGTGGGAGCGCTGACATCACCAGAGTGGTTACCGGCTCCGTTCTGGAAACTTCTCCTGCTGCGGGTCTGAAGGAAGACGCTAGCCGGACTCGGGCGTCTGCTCTGAGGTGGAATGAAAGGATTCAGTCACTTCACAGATCAGCCATCGACTCGCTGTGACTGGCACAAGTGAGTGGGAACAAAGGAGCCACTGTGGCCGTCACACACTCCTCACCACACACACACACACACACACACACACACACCCTTTGGCCTGCCAGCTGTCTCTTCGGCCCTTCCACACCCGCCCTTCACCTCGCACCCTCAGCTGTGGCGACACACCAAGCAAACCTTTAATTCTGATTTAAACGCATCAGCCGGCGGATCGAGACCTGGTTGCACTGAACCCCCCCCCCCCCGTAGCTGCTACGCTGACTTGTCCGCCCTGGTGGAGGCACGGTGGTTTTCACCAACCAGCCACTCCAGAATAACACAGTGGAGCCGGCTTTTAAATATTTTCCATGCCTTTTCTTCTCCTTCCTGAAGACCGTCTCTGAAATGCATGTTTGGTTTATTTTCCTCCACCTCCACGCCGCGCCGGCTCACCACAGAGC
>NC_091759.1:22000124-22062624 GCF_043380555.1 Nothobranchius furzeri | reverse complement strand
ATCAGACATACATGGGCAAGACACATGACAAGAATTGGTGACTGTGGTCATTCGCAACCCGAGTCGCGCTACCTTAATAGAGATAAGAGGGTTACATGAGGATTGGTTCAGGTGGAGGAAAAAAAGCGGACTAGCAGGCCTCAGATTAGCAGCGAACGTGTTTTTACCGGGTAAGATTAACGTTCATTTATTTCACAAGGAAGACAGGGACAGGGATAAATGTGATGCGTTTATAATAGTTATTGATAATCCTGATGGACGGGTATTTCACCACGGAGGCTGTGCTCCATCCCTCTGTAGAGCAAAGCGAGACAATTATTAACAATATTAAAGCTCCGATGTATGATTACGTGTTAAAATGACGTTATTTATTTAAATGAGCGTCGGCGTTCAGAGATCTTCTCATTCCGGTGTGAGAGCAGCAGCTGAACCCGGTACCACCACCAGCAACAGAAGCTGGTAGGGATCCGGACTTTTTAACAATCAGCTTTGGTGTGAAGTGAAACGCTGTTTATAACAATGTTATAAATCCAGCGGGGTGAATTTAGGCAAATTCAGCAACATGTTTACATCGGTGAACAGCTGCAGAGAGAACGTAAGCTAACGTTGGTAAGCTAGTTAACATACCGCTAGCTGCGCTACTTCTTCTGATAACTGAACTGGGCATGAACTAGTGGAAGGAATGCTGGAGGAGTTTTGTTTGTTTTGTTTTGATCGCAAAAACAATTTCAGGCTCTACTTTTCCCTTTGTTCAGTACTCGTGCCGCTCACTGTTTACATGCTTTTGCCGTCCACCATGGTGGACCCACGTGATTAGGTGACGGTGGTCCAAAGGGTCAATAGCAGCTTCTGACTCACTCTGCCTGAATAACTCCATAATCTAAAATCCACTCTTTATTTGCAGCTTCAACAGCTGTTTTATTTAGTCGTGGTGCTTTTTGAAGCTGACTTTCTAGTCTGGCCGGATGCACAACCCCATAACAATTTTTTTTATTCTATTCTTGTGTTGAAGTCTTTCAATGAGACATTGCAAGTTCTTGCCACTAGATGGCAGCCTTGTGAGTGGCGTCATTGCTGTATTTTTGTAGCCTGGGGACGAGTCTGGCAGGCCAGGCTAGTATTTTTGGTTCCCGTTTTTCGCGTGACCCGACTGTGTCGTATCTTGTCCATGTAGGTCGGACTAGTCTTCATGTTTACTCCCTCCCGTACCCACGTGCGTGTCCTGTCACCTAGCAACCATGGCTAAATAAGGTGCCATTCATTCAGGAGAAGGGTTTGGTGAATATGTATTTTTATATATATATAATTTCAGCCCTGCATTTACATGAAAATACAATTTTAGATTATCTGAATCTGTATTTTCTTGTTTTTGAATAGATGACATATGCTAACCCAACCGTTCATCTTCCTGTATGAAATGTACTGCTTTAAAGGAGCAATATGTACGAATTCTCCAGTGAAATAATCACAGAACAGTTTAATGTCTCCATCATGTTTCCTTTTCAGTGGGCTAGGGGATTGTCAGTTTTTCTCCTTTCAATTAAACAAAAGAGGGACGTAGTTCCTGTTTACAATCAGTAAGCTAGTGAGTTTGTCGAGTCTGCGGAGACTTAAGGCTGCAGCACCAGCATTTGTAATTTGACGCTGGCAGGCAAAAAGCCCCATTAAACAGGAGCAACCCAGGTGTTATTTCCTGTACCTCTAAGAAGCCATAGCATATTTTTATTTTATTCCAATATCAGGAAAAGAAGGCTAAAATCTAATGTTGAGCTAGCAATGCTAACGGTGAATTAGAAGCAAAAAGTCTGCTCTAAGAATGCTTGAAGCTACTTTTTAAATCCAAAACAACTGGAAATCGCAGTGAAATGTATGTGTCAATCGTGGCATTTTAGGTCCTTTAATGAGTCGTTCAGAACTATAACAGCTAGCTAGCAGCAAGATGGCAAACAACACTCCCTGTAATGCCAGAGACATATTACTGTAATTTGTGTAGTAAGGTCTTCCTACCGTAAAACAGCCAAAAACGCTAACACCAGACATGACGATGTGTTTACTTATCAACTTTCTGCGAATGACTCATCTTCACTTGTCATCTAGAACCTTCTGGTGCTGCTCCAGAACTGCCAACAGCCATAAAACTCACGTAGCCACAGAGAGAAGTTTTTTTTTATTTGACCAGAAGAATCCCACGATGCTCCTTCTTACTTAACCATCAGATATTAAAATCCTAACATTAAAGCTGCTTTGTTTGTTATTACAGGAACAAAAATTTCTTCGGGCCACAATGAACCCTGGGAAAGCCTTTGTTTATGAAATGTTATCATTTTATGACCATTTTTTCTGATATTAATCTATTTCTGTTTAGAGATTATTATGATTTTATGACTTTATGTTTGATTTTGTTTTGAAGCACTTTGTGATTCTATGTCTGTGATAAGAGCTTTACAACAAAAATGTACTTACTCACTTTCCCGGTAAGGATAAACCACTTCTTGAAATTGGGGGGAAACGCTAACATACTTCCGGTCGTCATATTTCTAAATAAAATCCCGAATGCTGTTTCGGTTAAATCGCTCTCCTCACAAACGCATTCATTTTTTAATATTACGTAAAATCTATCAATTATTTCTCTATAGTTCATATATAGTTGTCATTTATTTAGAAAACCTTAGTTTTCTTTGTCATTTTTGTTGTGACCCCAAGATACTAATCTCGGGGTCTTGTTCACGAGTGAGGGTAGGAGGGATCGGGAGATCGGCAGGCGGATTGGTTCAGCGTCTGCAGTGATGCGGACGTTGAACCGATCTGTCGTGGTGAAGAGGGAGCTGAGCCAGAAAGCCAGGCTCTCGATTTACCGGTCGATCTACGTCCCAATCCTCACCTATGGTCATGAGCTTTGGGTAATGACCGAAAGAACGAGATCGCGGATACAAGCGGCCGAAATGAGTTTCCTCCGTAGGGTGGCCGGGCTCAGCCTTAGAGATAGGGTGAGGAGCTCGGACATTCGGGAGGGACTCGGAGTAGAACCGCTGCTCCTCCGGATCGAAAGGAGTCAGTTGAGGTGGTTTGGGCATCTGGTCAGGATGCCTCCTGGACGCCTCCCCGGGGAGGTGTTTCGGGCATGTCCTGCCGGCAGGAGACCCCCGGGTCGACCCAGGACACGTTGGAGAGGTTACATCTCCAATCTGGTCCGGGAACGCCTTGGGGTCCTGCCGGAGGAGCTGGTGGAGGTGGCCGGGGAGAGGACGGTCTGGAGATCCATAGTTGGGATGCTGCCCCCGCGACCCGGACCCGGATAAGCGGAGGAAGATGACGACGACGATTTTTGTTGTGTTTTCCTTTACTGTTGCACATAATCTAAGACGTAATATTAAAAAATGAATGCGTTTGTGAGGAGAGCGATTCAACCGAAACAGCATTCGGATTTTATTTAGAAATATGACGACCAGAAGTATGTTAGCGTGTGTTAACGTTTTATGTTGAAACCTACCCCGACCATTCGTTAATTCATTTAGAAAAATTACAACCGTAAGTGTGTTAAATGACAACTACATATGAACAATAGAGAAACAATTGTTAGATTTTACGTAAAATTTTATACTGAAACCTATCAATTACAAGCGTAAGTACGTTTGCCGTTTTATTTTGTAATGTATCCCGTGCATTTCCTGTCCTGACAGTGGAGGTCTGCAGCCAGGTGCCTCTCGAATTTTGACACACCTTATGACTGAAAACCCACGTCGGTGGGAAACGTTTGAGCTCACAGGTAACAATGCACACAACATATTAAATTATGCGTAAATCAATCGGTACTTTAACAATATTGTGTATTTCTGGAACTTTCTGTGCTTCGTTTGAACAATAGAAGGACAGTTATAGATTTTATGGTCACATTGGTTCAGTTCTTTATGGACAATAAAGTGTTTCAAAATGAAAACCCCACTTTTGTCCTGTGAAGCTAATTACTACGCTAGGAAACCAGGATGAGTCACGTTCCTCAAACATGGAGCACGGACAACAGATTGATGGATTTTTGTTCTAAACGAACCTTAAAAAATCTTTGATGATTTTGTGATTTAATATTTAACAACTTTGCATTAAATGTGGGAAATCCTTCATATTAGTCACGCAGCGTTTTGCTGGAAGGGTTTAAAAAGTCAGGCCTGGACCCCTGAAGTACCTGTTGGTTTTACTGGAGGAAATCCTTTAAACAGACTTGGCTACCCTTCAATCTAATCCTTTCATCACCGAGTCTAAACGTCAGTTTACTGGAGGCTAACAGAACATCTGAAACTTCTGCTGTGAAATAATACTCCACAGATTAGACCCTGCAGGAGCATCCGGCTCACAATGAGGACCGTGTTCTTCTGCATGATCTACAGGGCAACAGTGTGCCATGTAACTGCATGAATGAGCTGACAACACATTAGCAGAAGCTGTACAAGCCTGACATTTAAGGTGGGTGACGCAGCAGGTGCAGAAGGTGCCAGACGACCCGCTCACATCCAACAGTGAAAGAGGGACGAGGTTATGGACGGTGATACAGCTGCATCATGGGCCGGCACACATAACGACGTGTTACGGCGCCTTCATATAGGAGGAGTGTACTCGACGGCAGAGTTGGAGCGCAGGACGCATGCAATCCAAAGAGGCCGGTTGCTAGGTGACTACCAGTCAAATTACTGCAGACAGAAAATATTAGCTGGACATTTTAACTCACTTTTCTTTCTGAGTGGCTGTTTGTGTCAAGATAACATCCTAAAGGAGGCATATTTCCAAATCTCTCTTTTTCATCCTTTTGTGTTGCCGTATGGGTCTCTATTGCCTATGAACAATCCAAAGGCAAATAAAAACCATCCACTCATTTACTGCAGGGTTTTAGTTTTAGGAATCATTTGCTTCTACGGGCCGTTTAAAAATGTCCCTCGTTGTGATGTCACAATAGGGAAAATGATCAAAACTCCCAATCAGCTGTAGACTTCAGCTCTGGACATGGAGGAGCAGTGGCTCTACTCCGAGAGCTCCTCCTGGATATCTCCTCACCTCAGAGCAGCCAATCAGGTGATGGGTGGGCGTGGTCTGCAGCCGTTTATTTGTGAATTGAACACAAATGAATGACATACAATAAGGAATCTTAATACAAGTGCAAAACACTTTCCGTTTAGTAGTATTCTCACACCAGCCTGCCTCATTATGGATCAGATTTGTTCCAGACGTCTCTGCAGCTGCTGACGCTCCTGATACCGGAATTATTTTTGTTTACCTCAAACAAAAATAATCAAACTCGTTCCTCTGACCACATCCAGACAGAAATCAAGGCGCTCTCACCAACAGCACCCCGAGTGCTTGACTGAACATTAAAAATCTGATTTTCACGAACCAGAAAAGAGACGATCAGAAGAGTGGACGGATGATCGGGTGGAGGAGGAGGGTGATAGACACATGAGGGAAGTGACGCGGGGGGATCGAGCAATGACCCACAGCATCAAACAGCACTCAAGAGAGCTCACACACACCCCTACACAAGCACACACGCTTGAACACACACACCCCTACACAAGCACAGAAAATGATAAAAGCCGGCACAGCAACACAGCGCTGAAATTCTGCAGCACAAGTGCACACATGTCATAAATCACACGATGTTCACTTGTGTGACACAAGCGAACAATCTTACAGCAGCAAAGCACAGAGGGTAAGTGATCCTAACCTAGAGCTGGTCTAGCCCTAAAAACCCGGATTCTTCTCAAACTCCTGCTGGAGAGATCCAACAACCCAGGATCCCATATCAGAACACACACACACACACACACACACACACCTCTGCAGCAGCACCACAGCTGGAATGCAGCGGGCAGCGTAAGCACACAGAAAGGGATCGGTTTCGGTTTCTGGGTCATTCGGGACTTCTCGCCACATGTAGTGCTTTTACACACCGAGTCTGAACATGACAGCGGTACCTATGAGATCTCATCCCACCTCTCTTGCTCACGTTGGGTTGTCTAGCACCTTCCCATCACACCTTTAGTACCTGCATGCTGTTTTAATTAACTTCATACCACATGGAGCAATTATGCACGGCAACATTCATCTAATCCGAAACTGCAAATTAATCCACCCTCGGGCTGCAAAGTGACAGGATTATCACGATGTGAGAAAACTGAAGACCTCTGAAAAATGGAAAAAGAAAGCAGCGTTGGAAGCATCCGAGCATTTTAAATGAATGAAAAAGCTGGGAGAGATAGCAAGACCGGAGTTTATGAAGGAAAAACAATTTGCATACCTCCAGCTCCCAGGGGGAGGAGGGCTGGAACTAGAGGGGGAGCGACGGCGAGGAGAGAGAGAAGCTTTAAACTGATGGAAACTGTGTGCTAGCAGAAGAGTAAGCTAATGAGAGAAAGATAATAACCTGCAAGGGTGGAAGAGCAGAGCAGGGAGCCGGCAGTGCTTCATTTCAGGAGGTGGCCAGAAGGGCTACGCGTCACACACTAACCCTCTTCTGCTTCTGCTCAGGCTACATAACAATATAGCTAATAAAACCAGATAGCTACTACAGCAGTAGCTCAGGAGGTAGAGCGAAGGTTGCAGGTTCTATCCCCACCAAAGAATGCTGCCGTTGTGTTCTTGGGCAAGACACATCACCTGCTTTGCCTGCTGGTGGTGGTCGGAGGGACCGTGGCGCCTGTGCTCGGCAGCCTCACTTCCGTCAGCGCGCCTCAGATCAGCTGTGGCTACATTGTAGCTCACCATCACCGGCATGTGAATGGGTGAATGACTGATTGTATTGTGAAGCGCCTTGGGGGGGTTGTTGAACCCTTAGAAGGTGCCAAACAAACACAGCGCTGGCTTTGCTTCCTGTTCAGCGGCACCAAGCTGTGAACAAGGAGAGGTGTATGCAGGGGAGGGAGGAACGGTCAGAGAGCGGTCTGATGGATGGATCCTGATCCAGCCACTAAGAACGGGACGCTCACAATGATCGGAGGTTTTCCCCGGTTTGTATATTTCAGAGGCAATTTAAAAAATTCCTTTTTTTTTTGGACAAAACTTTCAATTCAACTAGTTCACTGCCATTGACGACTAAAGTCGTCATTTGCATGTTTTTACTGTGTGGGCGTCGGACGAGCCCCCACACCGTGAGAACAAACAGCTCAGCTCTAAAGCCGATCTTCATCCGCGTACGTCACACGTCACGTTAGGGCTGGGCAATAGATCGATATTTTTAAAATGTCGGTATAATTTTTAAACAAGATATAAGATGACTATATATCTTTATATCGATAGAACTGGTCAAACTGCTATGCTAGCAATTAGCCGCTATGCTAGGGACATGTTGCTCCGTCTCTAAGCGGTTATTACGTGTATTCTCACAAGTTTGCTCTATCTGAGAGCCTCTGGGTAAATGTGCTGCTCTAAACTTTGCATTTAGCGTCCTGGTTTTTAATTGTTTGGGGACGTTCAACACCAACGGAGTTCTGTTTATCCATTCTGCTCGTGCGGAGACGAGCCAAACCCCTCCCTCCCCTCGGGAAACCTCTACGGACAGCCAGAGTGGCCAAATTACCTCAAACGTATTGTAAGGGTTTGAACAGTAAACTAGAGGGTTAACGTTTTATTTTGAAGGCGAGCTCAACGGGTGAGAAATGTTGTTCCGGTTCCGTTTTTTTCCGCTCTGGTTAGCTATGCTAGTAAATATTCCGTTACGAGCGATTCTGTTGAAAAAGTTAAGAGTTTGTAAGGCGTGGGTTACGGCGACAGAAGCCCGAAAATAATACTCATAAAAGAGCAACCAGAGACTCTGAGTCATTACAGTTAATCGCTGATATGAGTCAATACTGTTAGATTCCAGCCATGTTTGCGCTGATAACTAATAACTCCGCTTGTGTATGACCCACATGATCTTCAGTAGATGCAATTACATCATCATAAATTTAGCTTAACATGATAGATTTTATTTCTCTGGACAATAAATATACGATATGGGCCACCTCTAGATGAAATTTAAATAATTGTGCATTAATTATAAACATATAAAAAGAGCATGTGGGACATTTGATACACCTCTAGCTCTCAACTGTGTGTGTGTGTGTGTGTGTGTGTGTGTGTGTGTGTGTGTGTGTGTGTGTGTGTGTGTGTGTGTGTGTGTGTGTGTGTGTGTGTGTGTGTGTGTGTGTGTGTGTTAGCAGACAGCTGTACCAGTGTTTCTAAAGCTCAAACTGGTAGAGAATAGGCACTAAGGTTAAAGTTTAACAAGAATCAATACATTTATATGCATTTAATCTACTGATTTATGTATAATTTCTCAAGACAGGTTGAAGTGAGTTAACTCGTAAATATTTTACAGGAGGAAAATTATCGAGATATATATTGTATATCGGAATTCAGCTAAAAAATAGAGATACGTTTTCGTCCATATCGCCCAGCCCTACGTCACGTGATCAGGAAGCAGAACATCCGTGTGTTAGGAGATCGTTTTGGGCCGCTGATGTAAAAAAAGTGAGGCGCGAACCGGAAAAGCTTCTGCCGATCACAATTCAACAACGGATTATAAAAGAACGGATAACGCTCGAAACGCACAAATTCTTCCTGATGTAAGAGGTGAGTCTGCGCTTTGTTTTGGTTGTTTTGGCGTCGACATCATCCTAGCGCGCAACGTCCTGTCACTCTTAAAAAAAACTGTAAAAACCGTGAGAAAGGCTGGCAGCGAATGGCTTTACCGTTCAGGAAACGCTGGCAGCAAATGAGTTAATGGTTACCATCAGTATGTGGAGAGCATTTCAAAAGAACGCTCCAGATCTCCTACCCCACCGTTAACATCTCTAAGGAAAGATCAGAGCGCTCAAGTTCAGGTCATTCCCATTATTTGACCTTCATCTGGATTTTTGGAGCCTTTCAGGGGAAGACATTTTTCTTTGGTCAAGGACATTAAACTGAGCTTCTGTGTGGCTAATAAATAAAAGTAGCTCTCAGGTTGCAGCTCAAGTGAAACTGATGCTTCTCACACACTTCGCTTCAGCAGCTGGATGGAACCAGACAACAATAAACCTAATCTTCTTTATTTTTTCTGAAGATTTGTTCATTAGCATGACTGAAGACGCACATTAAACCAACAAAAATCACATTCCCACGAGGTCATAAATCATAAGGAATTTCAATAAACATAAACAAACAAGTGGAAAGAAGACATTTCAGAGCCGGTTAGATGCTCAGCCAGACATAATCAGTTTCACAACAGCTATTAGCAAACGTTTGCCGCGGCAAGAGTCCTCCTCAGACTCTGTGTTCCATTTAAATGTTGTGTTTGATGCATCATTTGGCGTGGCAGCGATCTAATACACAGCTGCGAAGAATCCTTTAGAAACTGGCAAAAATAAAACACCAAGTAAGACAGAAGAGGAATGCCAGCACAGTAAATGCTTAATTGCGTACATCTGTACGACAACGTGTTTATTTTGCGACTCGCTGCACCCGTAACGTGCGCCATGTGTATATTAATGTAACAGCAGCACATTCCCGCCGTAAAACGTTCAAGAGATCTCATAATAAACAATATGAGGGAAACACTTCGGTTTTGGACTCGATCAGAAAGAAATTAGCATAACAGGTTGATTTGTTTCCTGTAAAAATACCTTCCGAGTGTCTGCAGATAAACTTGGAAGCAATCGGGACCAAAACTGTTTTAGCTTGTACATTTTTCACATGATAAACTGAAATAGGGCTGGCTGATTGTGAGCGGGGGAAAAAATCTGATTTCACTTTTTTTTTATGATCCCCTATTCAGACAAAAACACTCCGGGTGTTGTTATAAAAGCATTAAAGTAACACTGGATAGCTTCCTGCTCCTCCACCCTACTGGTTGAAAGTGGAACTACAACTGTTGTAAACTACCCCGCTGCAGCTAGCGCTAACAACAAGCTAACACTAACATGAGCCAGCTAGTCCCAAAATAAACCACAAAGTAAAAAGATCCACACTGTTGGACAAAAAATATTAAATCAAGTCTAGTAGCAACAAGTCACCACCAGTCCGTGATTTTGTAGCCTCCGTTAGCTCCCTCAAGCTAGCGTAGGCAGCGCTGATGTTTACTCTGGTCTTACCATACCCCTATATGTGCAGAGCATTTTTACCACGGCATTAATACTTACCAAAGCACTGAATGTTTATAAAACAGGCAGAAATAGTCCCATAGGTCAGGGGTGTCAAACTCAAACTCACATGGGGCCGAAATGAAAATCTGGGACGGAGTCGAGGGCCAAACTTAATATTTTTTGAAAAAGTGACGGCAAATTTGCACATTTTCTTTATCAACATATATGCAATTTTGAACCCTTTAATTAGGAAACAAACATGTTTCTGCATTAACACTGAATGTGGAATAACCAAATTACACACGAGCAAGTCAGTTTTAAATAAAAGGCATCAGTGGTATTCATTACTTGTGGTATAATCAGCATTTTAAAATCTATTCAGGATTTATGTTTTCTTGTTGTTTATTCATTTTTCTTATTTTTTATTCTCCTTTTTTTCTCCTGTAATACGTGTCATCGCTGCTGTGACGTCTAGCTTTCCCCACTGAGGAACAATAAAGGGATTTTCTATTCTATTCATCTATCTGCAGCCTTTCCACTTCCTGTTTACTGTAGGTTAAATCTTTTCTCACGGGCCAACAACAAGATAAAAATATCATTTTATCTTAATTGAAAATGCAACATCTCACCTGTTAACTTTCATGTTTTGGAGCAGAAAAAGAGCATAAAAGCAACATATTTAAAGCTCAGTTTGCTCCACCAGATACCTGCATCATGGGGTTGAGGAGATCTGAGCTGAGGAGGAGACTCCTGTTGTTTTGTTCATCATCATCATAATAATGACAACATTAGATGACAACAGGTGCTCACATAGGTTTGTGCTGCTGAACATGTCTGAGCAGCTTGACCACGTTGTTGTGTGTCGGGGAGGAAAAATAAAAACTACAGCAGCCACAGAGTCGTGCTGGTTTGAGCGTGTCACTGCTTGCTGGAGTTATTTCAGCTCTGTCTGGAAGTTAGAGCGGTTAAAATCTCCGTTTCTGGGCTTAACGTCGGCAAATAGCTGAGTAAACTCGGCGCTGAGTGAGAGGAGTGTTTAGTTTGTCCGAGACAGCTGGAAAAAACTCAAAAGAAGAGGCGCATCGGCTCCACGCTAACACCGCAAAGCATCATGGGAGTTGTAGTCTTTGCGGTAAAATTGGCCAGCGGGTCAGTTTTAATACATTATTTATATTTACCTCGTGAGCCACATCTGGCCCGTGGGCTTTGTATCTGGCACATGTATCATAGGTCATAAAAACAAAAGGACAACGAAGAAAAGCCAAACAAACAAAAACGTTTTAGCCTTTTAAAGACATTACGCTCTTACTTTTACTACCAGGCTCCACCAGGATGCCAACACGAAAACCAAACTTCTTTTTCTTCTTTTTGTGCTTTTTGTTGACGATCGGTGAACCGAAAAAGCTAACTGCTAGCATAACGGCTAACAGCTGTAAAGCAGGTAAAGAGCTCCCCCTATAGGGCATCTACCAGCTCCACAAATAGCTCAAAGTGTTAAAAACTATTTAGTGTTACTTAAAAGTGATGGTGTGTAGTTTCCCTGGTGATAGGTGCACTATACCTAAAACATTGCAAGCAAGCAGTATTTTGAGAAATGGCCAGAGTCTGTTTACATAACCCAACAGTGAGTTAGTGATTTACACAGATTAGTGCGATTTACAGCTCTGGTCAGATGTTAGCATTACTAGCATATGTTAGCACAATAGGGCTAGTTGTTAGTTACAGCTATTTTTTTGTCACTTCCTGTTTTGTTTCATATCCAGACCCGTATTATGGGAGCTTGGTTCCAACGCTGTTCCAACCGTAACAGCCCCACCCTCAGCTCCGCCTCTTTTCCCATTTTTGGATTGCCTGGGTGTGACGAGACCTGTGACACGGCCAAAATGGCGGCAGTGGGAACCTCTCATTTAGCTTCAAACCCACCCCCGCAGATCAATGGGCAGGGTATGTCCATCCTTTCATATGTTGATGGTTAAGGCTAGGTTTAGGACAGGAAGTGGACGTCATTTGGAAGAAAAGACAAAATAAGAGCACAAAGATAAATGCACTTATTTCAACATTTTCTGTTGAACACGTTGTTTTTTTGATCACTTTGAGTCTCCGTGGAGCTGAATGGTGTTTACATTACTTTTACATATTCCTTCAGCAGAATCGCACCAGAACAGTAGTGATAGCCTGGTGAAAAGATAAACGCCCACGTGACAATAAATGCTGCTTTAGGTCAGCCCTTGGAGCCACTGACGTGTCTCAGTCAAGTCAAACAAAACTTTATTTTCATTAATAGTTCACAAATGAACAATTTACGACATGACATGGAAAAGAATCCTTGATGATCATCCCTGTGCTTCCCTTTTACGCTGCGCCTATTTATTGATGAGTTCATTTAATCCTCTGTAACATGCAAAAGGCCGCATCACAGCAGGAGCGTCTACCGTCACAGATGAGCAGAAGGGCCCAGAAATTAGAAAGTGAACGTGAAGAGGAGAGTGTGGAGGCACACCGTGTACCAAACACAGCTAATGTCACCCCTCCTGCAGGTTTATTCCCTTCCTAATCAAGCCAACTAGTCATGTTGGGTGGAGCAGACAGGGATTTTTAATGCACATGATGCACAACATTGCTGCGTCAGTCACAAATGCCTAAACAAAAATAGGAAAAACAAAAAAAAATTCAGCAATAAAATAACTCAGTTTGGACATTTTCACCTGCAGATTCATGATTCAGATCATTTTAAATAAAGCTTATTGTGACAAAAACAAACATGTTTGTCTTAAAGATGAGCTTAAAGGCCCCGTGTGTGAAATTCACAGAAATCATAGTAAAAAGATCCGACTCTTTAGCACCACGCAGTTTAGAGTCGGTATTGCAGCTATTGGAGCCCCCGAGGATCAAAAAGGGTTTTTTTAATCATTATTTAAAACTTTATTAACAAATATAACAAATACAATACAAAATCGTGTTGCTGTAAACGGCAGCATGTCATCATCTAATTCCAGCTTTCAAGTCAGCGAACAGGTTAGTTGTTTTCATCTAACTTATTTTATTAATTTAATCTAAATAGGTTTTGAATAAGAAAAACTTTTTTATGTCAGTTATGTTTGCTAATAGCAAACGGCAGCTAGTTAGTGATGACTTCTGACTACAAAAAATGACAATATTTTGTTCATTTTATTTGAGAAATGTTATATTTCTATTTGCCATTTTGGAAATATACAAGGTAGTGTAGTCTGTAATTGTTTTCTCTCCGTAAACAGAGTCAGATATCATCCGATGGTTCATCAGTGGAGACAGACAGAGGACGAGGGAGAGGAAGAGGGCGAGGAAGAGGGAGAGGAAGAGGGAGAGGACAGACGTGTGCCAGCGCACAGAGAGGCAGAGGTGTTAGACATGCGACAGAAGCAGGGCAAGCATCCCAAGATGAAGGAGCCGAATTTGCTCAAACCAGCCGCAACGTCCCACGCACAAGAGGAAGAGGCAGAGCTGCAATAAAGTCTAGAAGATCGGCGCTTTCAAGCGCTTTCAAACTATCCCGTTTCTCAAGTTTGCTTGTAGAATATGTGTGATCCTCCATCGCTAGAAGTACGGTGTGGCTAGTTTCTTCTTCTTCTTAGTTACTTTGTCAGACTGCATGCTTACAAGGCGCACTTCTGCCCCCTGCTGTTTCTTTGAGGTTACATCATTTAAAAACGCAAACATCAAATGCGAAGCTTAATATGTTGTATGTCCCTAAAAGGTCACTGTATTTTAAGATGGCGCATGCCATATGGAGCACCGGTCTGCTTCTTTTGTCTAAAATATTAAAATATAAAGCTAATAATAATGCTTAGAATAAATGCTTGTTTGAATTATCATTAAAAAAAAAACAAATTTGAGAATGTGATACAAGAAATTTGATAACTTATAAGATGAAATATCACACATTGGGCCTTTAAAAGATGCAAAACAATGTGAAACTCGTCACCTGCACGACATTTCACCCAATCAGGAGGCTTTAAAAACGGCAGAAACTGAAATCTGAGCTGAGCT
Organism: Nothobranchius furzeri; assembly: GCF_043380555.1. NCBI lineage: Eukaryota > Metazoa > Chordata > Actinopteri > Cyprinodontiformes > Nothobranchiidae > Nothobranchius > Nothobranchius furzeri. Next base: position 22,048,513 of record NC_091759.1, on the reverse strand, counting down.
GCAGCAAAAACGCAACAATATAACGTGGATAAGCAGAAGTTACAGCTTATGGGAACTTGCATGCAGACGTGGCCGTGCGTTAGACAAATGAAACGATGAATTCAAGGAGTTTTGTGTGCAGCAGTTGCTCTGGTCTCTTAACAGCAGGCCCTCGGTGCAGCGTGATGGGCTGGAGAGTTGCAGCGTTTAACTCAACAGCAGCCCGCACGCAGCTTCCCGAGTGCGTTTCTGCCGCAAACACGCAACTTCCAGAGCTCTGGTGCGCACTTGCTTCAGAAAACAACTCATTTTGCGCAAAGACAAGAGAGACAGAAGCACTTTGATTCATTCATCGCAGTTGAAACGCCTCTGTGCGCGTGCGTGCGTGCGTGCGTGTGTGGTGAAAACAGCGATGCGTTCGTCAGAAACGCACGTCCCCTAATCCAAGGAAACGGCGCCGAAAGGCCACTTCACAAAGTAACGACGGCCGGGAGATTAAAGCTGCGGGAGGAAACTCGACAGGAAATGCAACAAACGGACGTTCTCAGCGGCATGAGCAGCCCAAACAGCGCCAGTCCTCAACGTTTTAGCGCAGAAACGCAAAAGATGAGGCTGGATTTTAGCAGCAAGTCAAGGAGGAAGATGGTTTTACAAACCTGTCGAGTCGAGCCGCGCTTCTGCGTCCACAGCGCTGCTGTCTGGAGTTTCTGTGTGTGTGAGTGAGAGAGAGAGAGAGGGAGGGTGTGTGTGTATGTGTGTGTGTGCGTGTGTGTGAGTGAAAGAGAGAGAGAGTGCCACCCTCTCTCTCCTCTGTCGTAGAGATAATGCTGATGTTTGTACTTCCTCCTTTCTTCTGCCGTCTGCTGGCTGGCTCTGATCCCAGACCCGCGATGCAAAATAAAATAAAATAAGATAAAAATTCATTTTAGCTCTTCAGTTAAAACTTGTTTTCAGTCTAACAATAAAACATTTTTTATTTTATGTACGATTTGCAATGGAGGTGCTAAGGAGCATTAAGAAAACAAACAAGGAAAAATGGTTTAATACGATATCCAAATTAAATTCAAAACACTGGTGGAAAAGTAAAAATATTCCTAAATAAAGTTTTAAAAGGTTAATATTGAGAGGAAAGTAATAGAATTCCCAAAAGTTCAAATGTTGGGAAAGAAGGTCTAAACGTTTTTTCCAAAGTGGAAATACTATTTCTAGGATAAACTCGAACTGTCAAGAAAAACAAAAGTGTGGAGAAAAAAATCAGTTTTTTTTCCAGAATTATTGAAATGTTGAAGAAAACTTTGAAATTTGGAAAAAGTCAACATCCTGTTTCCAGGAACAAGAAAATCAGAATATGATTTCCCCAAAGAAGAGAAAGAGTCCAGTAAAATGGGTCAGCTGTGTTGTTCAGTAGTCATCAAACATGATGTTATGGCAGTTATTTAGATATTTCACAATAAGAGTCTTGAACATGTACACGTGCCTGAAAACATCTAAAATAATCTAGATTATCATCATTGATCCTGTTTGAATTTTATCATACAACAATGGCGATAAACAATTGTATAAACTTAAGATGTTTTGAGGTATGTTTGCATGCATGAGGCTCTTATTTTGAAGGATAAAAACGGGTTTTGAGCTCCTCTTTCTGCTGCAGAAAAAAAAGGAAATGGACTTTCTTCTTCCATATTAAGTTTTTTTGTGCTTTTTCATCAACTATTTCAAGTTTAAATTCAAAAACCAAAACCAAAGTTTACGAGAAACGCTAACGAGCTTTTTTTCTGGTTGTTTTATTTTATTCACTTTGGTCCAGCGATTACAACTTGCATCTTTATGGTTGAGCTATTTTGATGTATTCTCATGTAAATCAGCTGTGAATGTTTACATGAATAATAATAAACCAGCTATAAAGAGTAAAGAAGACAGCTCAAACCCTAATTTCTTGTTTTTAATTTGATTTAATTGACAGTGAAGGAGCAAACAGAAGCACACCGCTGGAGTTCTGCAGCCCAGCAAAGCAAAAAGACCAAAGGTTTTAAAAATTCATGATTATCGATTGTTTTCTGGCCTCCTGTGTGGGATTACGACCTTCTAATATTTCTTTCTGATGGGAACCGGCCAGCTCAGCGTGTGTCCTGCACAACTTCATCTTGCATTTTCATCAGATTTCACTGGACCAGGTGGAGAGGTTCTGTGAAGCACAGCTGCAGGTAGGGCCCAGGTGAGACCTCTCAGCTCTCCTTTTGTGGTTCGTCACCTGCTGTTTGTGATATTAAACCCTGGGTGGGTGTGAGGGAGGGGAGTGGATCTCAGACAACACTGGAGCTCATCTTTGCCTCCAGTCAGCAGGGGCAGCAGCAGGAGGATTATGCAGGAGCCCTGCTCATCCTGCAGAGAGCTCCCAGGCCCGCTTCAGTCTGTTTCTCTCTAGTGAAGAAAGACGCACAATGCTCTGCTCGTTATTAATTTGGCTGCTTGCACAGATTGTGAAAGAAGGCAGGAAAAATAAACATTTGGTGTGTTTAACGCAGAACTGCATTATAATTCAGACAACACTCTGATAATTATTCCAACTCTGCATTAGTGGCAGTTTAATATGGCTGACGACCAAATTTAAGAGCTTAAAGGACAAATAAATCGTTTTATCCAAGACTTTAAAAAGGCAGATGTGTGTTTTATTGTATAAAGTTAGGACAAACTACATAATGTACTAATTAGAACATTACAATGCAGAGCAGCTGATCTCTATGACCCCAAACTGCAAAATCCAACTTTTTTTGTTGCATATTTTAAAATAAAACTGAGAAGTATTTCTGCATGGCTGTTTACAGCTGAACAAGAATTAGAAATGATTTACGTGCCTATCAGGGGAGAAGAAGAGAGGGATGTCCCTGCACGTTCATTTAACAATAACAGCGTCTGCCCCTAGGGGGCGCTGGCGTATCTCCACAAGAACCGCTTCTCCATCTTTCTCACAGGAAACGAATGAAAACAGCCACAATCTTGGATCTTAAACCAGCAAACATGTCAGCAATGGAATAAATGAATGATGTGATGTTTAATCAACAGACTTTATGTCTACATTTTGTATTTCAGGTCTGTATTTTATATTTAAGACCGTCTTTTCGTGTTTTTAAATCCACGCAGAGGCTCAGCTCTGCTCTCAATGTTTTCAGTGCAAAATCTCAGGCAAATAAAAATATAAATAAATAAATAAACACAATGGTGGCTTTAGAGACCGGAGACAGAGACGTTTAAAAGGAGCAAACACACAGGAAAACAGCAAAGATGGGAGTGTGGAGTTCTCAGAGAGACTCAATAACACGCTGAGTCTATGAAACTCACCCAGAATTATTGTTTACAATAATAATCACAAACAAGAACAGTCAGCTTTGGTTGTTGTCAAATTATCTAAATAGTTTAAAAGCAGTTTTTAGACGCTTCATTGTTGGTTTTAGTTGTTTGATTCCTCTGCAAAAATAATGTGATTTTATGGAAGAAGAAACATAAAAGCATCAATCTGAAGGAAGAAAAATGTTTAGTGTTGTTCCTAATAAAAAAATATAATAATAATAATAATAATAATAATAATAACAACAATAATAAATAATAATAATAATAAGAATAATAATAAGAATAATAATAATAAAGGCTTTATCCGTCATGCATTTCAAAATTTGTATTCAGTTTATGGAAACTTTTCTCCCTGTTGATTTTATTTTTGTTTAAATTGTAAATTTTCTTCATTCATTGCATCTGATGACTTTCTAGACACATTATTGTGTGTGTGTGTGTGTGTGTGTGTGTGTGTGTGTGTGTGTGTGTGTGTGTGTGTGTGTGTCTGCTCTGTCTTCTCCATCACCAGTGAGTCGTGGAGGATGGCTGCTTTTACTGAGCCAGGATCCTCTGGAGGTTTCTTCCTGTTAAAAGGGAGTTTTCCTCTCCACTGTCGCTGCATGCTTGCTTAGTATGAGGATTGCTGTATAGTCACTGACACTCGTCAGTGACTTGATGCAATTTGCTGGGTTCCTTATATAGGAAACCTTTTTCTGATTGGCTTAATGAACTGTCCTGAATTGGAATGTTTATTGTGTGAAGTGCCTTGAGACGACTCTTGTCGTGATTTGGCGCTTTATAAATACACTTGAATTGAATTGAATTGAATTATTTTAAATAAGTCATGGATGACTGCTTCATGTATTTTCAAACAAACTGTGTTAAACCAAACACAACATCAGCTTATTTTGGGTTGCAGAACATTTTTGTTGCAGATCTTTCACTAAAACATAAAAGAGCTTTTAGTGAAACGTTAACATCTCTGACGGTAAAACGCGATAAAAACACGTTTCTGTTGTCCACTTGCACTTAACAGTTTGTCCAGCAGGGGGCAGCTTTGTACCGTGTTATTTTCCCAGCATGCTTTGCGAGTGGCCAGAATAAGAAAATTCGAGATTACGTTGAGGACAACAAAGGTATTTAACGTGATTTGTTTCTTTTTAATCGTGTTAAATCTGATTATTATCTAAACCCCGCCGTCATACGTGTTATTGTTTTTCTTCTTATCCGGGTATTTATGCTAATTAACGTTGAAATGCCCATTTAACCCTTTAAACCCCCCTGTGACGTTGTTCCCCAATAGGCCCAAAACAACCCTCACACTACAGAAGAAATAGTAATAATTCCCTTCAAATTAATCAGCAAACCCAGCACTACAAGGGTATCTAAACTATTTTTACCATTAAATGCAATTTTTACAATTTTTCGAGGAATGAGCTTCAAAATCGGCCTAGGGCTCGACGTGACCATGTTAGCAGCCGCCTGCTGCCCGTTTAACAGATTTAAATTGAATTTTACCTCCTAGAAGAAACCAAAGTGAACCCTACAGGCTGTTCGAAGCGACAATTAACTTATTTTTCACTGAACTGGTCAGAAAATTAACAAATAAAAGGTTTAATTAGAAAACGATTTTCGCTGGATGTTTATTTATTTTTATTACGATAATCTCTGTTAATCAGGCTTTTAAACGGCTGTAAAAGAGGCTATTTGGTTATTCAGTTGGGTGTCTTTTAAACGTAAAAGGTTTATTGTGAATTTTGGGTCCGTTTATTTCTTTTTTGCTATTTTATTTTTCTTTATTTTTTATGATTGTGAGAAAAACAAACGTATTGCAAACAAATTACAAGAAAATGCAGAAATCCAGACCTAAAATAACAATACTTTTCTATTTATGTATTACAGTTATACCAAAAACACAGTAGCATCTGTGCATTTTAGTTCCTAAATGTGTATTTTTATTTAATAATTATTATCGACCTTGTGCATATTCACGCGGCACGCTGTGCTCCTGTCCTACTAGGTGTGTGGGTGATTATTTTAACAATATTTCACTGTATGTCATCTAATTAAGAATAAAATATGATTTGAATTTTTTTGTTGATTTCCTGCAGAAATCCAGCTGCTAAAAATGTCTGACGAGATCCAGGAGAAGATCAAGAACTACAGGACGGCTCCTTTTGACGCCCGGTTCCCAAACACCAACCAGACGCGGAACTGCTACCAGAACTATCTGGGTAAACCAGAATTCGTCTGATCTCACCAACTTCTCTCATTCATTTTTAAACCGGAGCAGGTTGGAGCTCACGCTGCAGCTTCAGCTTTGCCGTCTCTTTGGTGACGGTTTATCATGTACGAACGGAAGATCTGAGATCATTCGTAAGGTGTCTTTTTAGTTTTTAAACTCTTTGGGTTTACACCTAAAACTTGTCCCTCTAGTCTTAGAAATACACTTACGAGACGCGAGCATCTACTGGAAATGATCGGAGTAAACTAGTGAACGTTTTATTTTAGACACGTTTAGGTTACTAGGTAAGGGGAAAACCACAACAAAGGTGAATGACAGGAGCTAATAATAAAATCATGTACAGATTATCAGGAAGGGATTAGGGCCACTGGAAAAAAATAACAAAGAAAACAAAATCCTAAAATGTATCTAAAAATCAGACTTTAATCCAAGAAGTCTGACTTTTCCCCCTCAGTTTAACTTTAAAGAGGCAATCAGTAGTTTTTCCCTTTAGTCTCTGGAAATATCATCTAAACATTGTTGAAAATGAACAAAATGATGCCCAGTTGTTGAAAACTATTGGGCTTCTTTCCACATAACCATAAAAATCAGTTCTACAGTACACAAGGTGTGGGTCTAGCCACTTTGGGGGACGCCATGTTTCCTTCTGGCCGGCTTGGGGTCCTGCGCCTTTCGATGACCTCACACCAGATCACTGGCTGAACCTGCGACTTCAGGAAGAAACCTTACCTCGTTGAAAAACATTTAGGTTGTAAGAAACATCCCAGCGGCTGGAAAATGAGTCCTGTTGTTGCAATACCACCTCTGAACACCAGAGTTCGCCAGAGTGTTGTGTCAGTGTTCCAAATTCACCCTTTAAGAATTAAGAGTCAGAAATTCTGACTTTAATCCAAGAATTCTGACTTTTTTTCCTCAGAATATCCTAATCAGATTAATCAGAAAATTCACATTTTTCTTCTCAGAATTCTAAGATTTAACGTCAGCGGCCCTAATCTTCTTCCGTAGGATTAGAGCTTCTGAAAAGAAAAGAAAAATTATTCTGACTTTAATCCCCAAAGTCAGAATTCCGGGATTAAAGTTAGAATAATTTTTCTTCTCATCAGCCCCAAATCATCAGCCATAACAAATAAACGTGGAAAAAATTAAGAGCTTTAATTTTCTTTCAATGTGTTGCACAAATATTTGGATTTAAAGTAAATCTGGAATAATCCAATCTGGATTCAGGCAGCATTTGTTACATAATCCATCAAATTTAGAAAAACTCCACAAAAGAGTAACATAAAGGAAGGGATTAGAAAATAAATAAATCTCACTGTTGGTTCTCAAATAGAGAAAGAGTCATCCAAGGTCAGAGGTGAGGATTACATAATTGTGTGTCAAACAGCATGTAAGGGATTAAAATAAACATAGTTTTAATCTGATAGACACGTTTCCTTAATGAATAACATATGTTTGATTATTTTATTTTCAAACACCTTCTGACCTGAATGTGGTTGTGTTAAAAACGGCCTAAATGCTCAAAAAACATTTAAATTACTGATGTTTATGTGGCCAGATTACAGATTATGTGTGTCTATGTTTGTTGGACAGATTTCCACCGATGTAACAAATCTCTGAAGGCCAAGAACCAGGACCCGGCTCCGTGCGAGTGGTACCGGAGGGTGTACAAGAGCCTCTGTCCCGTGAGCTGGGTACGCTCCTGAGGAAGGAGTCAAACCATTTCAGTCACTAGAAATGTATTTTAAAGGCGTGGTTCACCGGGAAACCGTTTTTAATGATTATTTCTGAGTAATGGGTCAGTCTGAGTGTTTCATGAAGGCTAAACATGAAAATAGTCTCCTACACCTATCTCCTGCATTAGTTTCTGATCTAGGATCATCTAGGATGAGAAAAGCCGGAAGCCTGAGTTATGCTTCTCCATGAGCTCCGCAGCGGAGAGACGCCCCCGGAGTGTCGGAAAGGTTTTCACGTGCAAACTTTAGCGCAGACAGCGGAGCGTTGCAGAGCGATTCCCCGCCAGGACAACAGAGGGCGTAGCGCTATTCTGTGGTGTCCTGCCGCCATAACACTCATGATTCTGGTCCAGATGATGTGTTCACTAATGGGTTTATATATTTGGAAGAAGAAAAGATCTTTTCTATAGCGCCTCTCAAGATAAAAATCACGAGGCGCTTCACAAAAACAAAAAAAAATGTTAAAATATAAAAAATAATTTAGAAAATGATTACAAATATAGTTAAAATGAGCAAAAAATAGACAATTGTGATTGAAAATGTTAAAGAGAGAGAGTGAACAGGAAAGAGGGAAATCTGTGGATCCTGAGGAAGGTGGAATAGGTGGGGAGAGCAGAACAAGGAGAGGTGATGAAGGTCACACCAAAGCTTTAACAGGTGAGTCTTCAGCTGCTTTTTAAAGGAGACCACTGAGTCCACTGATCTCAGGCTCAGGGGGAGAGAGGTCCAGAGTCTGGGGGTCACACCAGCAGATGATCTGTCACCTTTGACCTTTAGCCTGGTGCTGCACAACCAGTAGGCTTTGATCACTGGACCTCAGGGACCTGCTGGGGGTGTAGGGACTAAGAAGATCACCAATGTAAGATGGTGCTTGTCCATGTAAGGCCCTATAGACCAGAACCAGGATCTTGAAATGAACCCTGAAGTTGACTGGCAGCCAGTGAAGCTGGAGGAGAAGCGGGGTGATGTGGGAGTGTTTGGAGGACTTGGTCAGAAGCCGAGCACAGGCGTTCTGAACCACCTGTAGACGGTTCAGGGAGGTTCTGCTCAGACACGTGAAAAGAGAGTTACAGTAGTCTAAGCGTGAGGAGATGAAGGTGTGGAGAACTGTCTCAAGTTCAGAGCGGGACAGAATGGGACTCAGCTTAGCAATGTTCCTGAGATGGAAGAAGGAAGAGCGAACAAGAGAACTGACATGAGAATCCAGGGTGAGAGCTGGGTCAAAGGTCATGCCAAGATTCCTGACAGAAGGTTTGGTGTGAGAAGCAAGCTGACCAAGAGAGTCTCTGACTTTGGGAACCAGCTTGTCTGGGGCACAGATGAGGATCTCAGTCTTATCTTCATTCAGCTGAAGAAAGCTCCCACCATCCAGGTTTTGATAGTCTAAGCAGGAGTGTAACAGCTGCAGCTTAGACATCTCATGGGGCTTAAAGGAGATGTACAGCTGGATGTCACCTGCATAAAGATGGTAGGAGGTTCCTTTGAAGGAGCTCAGGATGTGCTGAAGAGGAAGCAGATAGAGGAGGAAGAGCAGAGGCCCCAGCACAGAACCTTGTGGGACACCATGGGTAAGAGAGGTGGTGGAGGACCTAAACTTTGAGACGGCCACAGAAAAGGAGCTCTCAGAGAGACAAGAGGAGAACCACTCCAGAGCAGATCCTGATAGGCCGACCCAGTCTCTCAGCCTCTCCAGTAGCAGGTGATGGTCAACAGTGTCAAAGGCTGCAGTCAGGTCCAGCAGAACCAGAACAGAACAGTCCCCTGCATCGCTGTGAGTCAATGTGGGACAACGTGAATGTCCAACGTAATGAGAAAAAAGAAAACATATTTTGCCTTTTAACCATAACATCACTGTTACATATATATAAAATTATATCTTATATATATATTCTCCGCGCCGAGACACGAATAATGACTCCGAAACAACAAATACTCTGTCGAGTATCTCTGAACACGTTGAATTCACGAGTTTACAGCATTTTGTCCTCCGTGCTCACTGGCGTGTTTTGGTGTTTCGGGCGCGCTCCGGATCTGCGTTGAAATCCCGCCTCCGTTTGATTGACAGCAACAGGCAGATTTTTCCACAGTTTCTTCTATAAGATTGAAACTCGAAACGGGAAACTCAATAATGTGGGACATGAGTCTCAATTTGCGGGACACATGAAAAGTAATGAAAATGCAGGACATCTGGTCACCAATGTAGACGAATAAATCAGGCCTGACAGATCTACGTCACACTGTCCCTTCATGTGAAATAAGGCTCTAATCCGGCCAACCCGGCTCAGTTCTGGTTCCTGAAGCTGGCGCACCAGAGCTCACTATGGATGAATCCCACATTTCTACAATTCTTCTGTAGATGAGTCCTATTTAGGTTTAATTTAAAATAACCCCTCAGAACAGGCGACAACAGCTACCTCCTCTCTGATTTTACTTCTTGTGTTTTCCAGGTTCAGAAGTGGGACGAGCAGCTGGAGGAGGGAACGTTCGCCGGGAGGATTTGAATTCCTGATGTTTTCTGTCCACATTTAAAGCTTTAAATGGGTTTCTTTTTAAATGCCACCAACAAAGAAACGAAAAAGTGATGTTTCTCTGACACACCTGGTTTATTTAACTCTGACTTCAAATTTCAGTGTCAATCACGGTCGTAGCTCCGCCTTCTCGGTCTTACAGGAAACGCCTCTTTGGGCCGCATTTTTCAAATATGAAATGTGGGTGGAGTAAGACTCTGAGGGGGATTACCACTACTTTAAATACAAAGTTAAACATAATTACCTTTTTTTATTCTTACCCTAATATTAATATAATTCATTGCATACACACATCCCTTTTTTGGCTCAAATGAACAAAAAGACTGACTGAAATTGAAATGTTCACTGTTTTCTTCTTGTTCTTGAAACGTAATAAAATTGCTGCATAATTAAATGTTTTCTTTCTGGATTTTTCTTGTTGCGCGTGATAGTTTAATAAAAGATTATCGATGAAAAACTTCTAAACACTTTGGATAATAAATGTGAGGGAACGTTTGGTTTCAGGTGCTGCCGCAGCTAAACGTAAAGTTTTCCACTGATTTAATCAACTGTAGGAGATAAAAGCGTCAGTGATTAGGAATGTTTACCAACTTCCTGACAGGTGATCATGTGACTGAACACATCACGAGATGATGCACTAATCACATCACTTTCATTTAAATTAGCCTCATTTTGAAGCTTTCAGCAAAACCAGATCATCTGAAGATCTAAAGGTGTCATTTTACGACCGCAGTAGCCTCCGCCGAGCTGCATCACGTGACTGGTTGTCCTAGAAACGGGCCGCAGCATCAGCAGCTGCGAAGGTCATGATGCCAGGGGCATCATGGAGGACGCAAGGGAAGTCAGGCAGGGTGGGGGTGTGCAATCACAACCTCGAGCCCTAGCGACTCGCCCTACCCCCACCCAATGAACTGCGCATGCGCACAATCCACTAACGTGAGCCGACCAACTAACCGTATAAAGGGATGCGTCCTGAATAGGAGGCCTCGCGGAGTCATGCATTTCTGCACGCAAACGATGGGAGGCGGAACGTCAGCGTGGCGTAGAGGCTTCTGAGTGGCTGGAATCAATAATAACTATTGCGTGTTACGTGCGGTCTCCCTCGCAGCCCCCCTTTGGACTGTGTTCGAGGCAGTGCTGCAAACTGTGACCGCTGCAGCCCGGGTTCCTCAGTCACGACAGGTAGGTGTGCCTTCATCTACCTGCTGGAGCGGATTTCGGACTCCCTTTATTTACAAAAGCCAGAGGAAGGACACACGACCTCCCAGTTTGACCAGTTTGTCCGACGTTAAGTAGGTGCACCATTTTATCACTTTCTTCTCTAAACGTGCTCAGACACGACGCGTTTCCTTTATTTTTGAAGGACAGGGATGTCCATGTTTCAGGACCACGGACAGCGAAGAAGCAGCCTTAGTGATTATTAACATTATTATTATTATTTTCTGCAGCTGTCAGCGGTGAAGCCTCCACCTGAAGCTGCATCCTCCTCATCCTCCCTGCATCCTGCAGATTTGAAGTCTCATAAATCTCTCGAAGATGGAAGAACAGGCAAGTGATCTCATCTTCTCACAAGCAGATCCGGCTTTCAGGCCTTTCTGTTGGTTTCAGTTTTGCTTGATTACATTTAGTGTTTCTAACTAAATCCAGTCGCCAAGCAGAGCTGTGTGGGTGGTGGGAACTGCCATTATGTCTCTGAGTCACCCTTTAGCTCACACGTGGTGTTTAAATGAGAGGTGTGTTGTTTTTTTCTCAAGATTTTCACCCCAAAAGACGCAAAACAAGCTGATTTGATCTCGTTTACTTCCAAGATCATTTAAAAAGTGAGTGCATCAGCCCAAAGGATGACATTTGTTTCATGCTGACTCCAAAAATCAGGAGTCGTTGCTGCCAGAAATGGAAACCAAGCTAATCTGTTTTAGTTAAAGCGAAGGCGAGCTTCATTTTTGTGTTTTTCCATTTGCTCTCATGCGTTTTCGACACGCACACATCAGCTCACCACATCTGTGTCTCCCATCACATCGGTCCACCGGGATGGGTGTACAGGACCTCTGGGAAATATAGGAAGTTGATGTGCAGCAAATGTGGCTAAACGGGAAAGAAAAGTATATTACGGTGTGTTTTTATAACCTAATCTCTAGAATAGCTTTAAAAACAACCGTATAAACAAGCCTATTCTCATAAATATGCAATAGCTTCACTTTCCTACCGTTTTCACGGCTAGAAGTTATTATGTGACAGAAAATAGCTCAAAATTAGAATCAAAACTCAACCTATTCAGAGAAACGTAAGCTTTTTGCTGCGGGTTATGGGTTGCTGATGTTCCTATTGGAACAGCGTGTGTTTTAGGTCTCGTGTGAATTGGAATGCTTTTGTTAGAACGTTGATGCTTTATTTATTGCAGTGAAATTCAACCGGTTTTGTAATTAGATACTAATCACTGTCTGTAATGTCCATGAAAGACAAAGCAGCTCCTTAGTATTTTAAAGTGGAGCCAAAAATACATGTTTTGAACTATATCTTGAAGCCCCGCCCACTCATCTGACCACAATTGGATAATTATTTAGTAATAAACACACGAACATGCGAGATAAAACTATGTAAATCAACATCTTGAAACCTTTTCTCATGCATGCTTTTATTTATCTATAAAATAGAGGTTGTGTTTATTTCCATGAAGGGGGCGGGACTTAAAAGCTATTCCACAGCCGACCACTAAAAGTCTTTTGGCTTCATCCATCATGTTGCTTCTGGCTTCTAATTGTGTCTAAATAGGCCAGTTTTGCACAAACATGTCCAGAAATACCCAACAAGCCTTGAACTTAACAACCTGCATGATGCTGATTTTTATCTGTTCTGCCAAAAGAGCCGAAGACACATTAGAGCTTCTACACATAATTAGCTGCGTCTCTTATGTGTCCAATAGCTGTTCTCTGTTCCGCGCCTCTTGTGTGTTTGTGAACATACTGGTGATCAATAATTCGCCGAGTCTAAGGTGAAATGGACCAGAAGGATTTAAAGCTACAATCTGGAGTGTTCGCCCATTCAGGACTTACATGGTATTTCTTTTTAGGGTTAGAATGTTGTACTGTTATATAATGCAGGCAGTAACCTAGGTTTGTTTAGCTTAGCCCGTCCCGTAGAGCCTCGTGCAATTTGAGTTGACCACCGTTAAGCATTAGCCAATAGCGTCAGACATCTGCTTACGTAAAGATGTTTGCCAGAGCGTGCGCCAGTGTTTGAGAACCTACGTAGACCCATAGGCAGATACGGTGACCTTTCTTGTGGACAAGTAAGTCTTTACTCTTAAAGGGACACTTTGCAGTTGCTTTTAGCGCTGCCTAGTGTCCGTTTTAGTTCACTGTCATAAAAACAAACCGAAACTCTCCTCTTCACTGTGCCGTCGTGTTTTTAACACCTTAAGGCTGATTTATGCTTCTCCGTCTGCGTCAGTGCGGAGACACGCAACGCCATTATCCGTCCTTGCGTAGGGCACGCAAGTACGTCCGGAGTCAAGCCCACTTTTTTAAACATCCGTCGAACGAGACGGATTACGCAAGCTTGTGATTGGTCAGGACGCCGCTGTTGTTTACAGCGGCGCCATTGCAAAGAGAGCCGAGGATAACTAGCGGCAGACACGGAGAAGCTTGAAGAATACCTCGCGAAAAAACTCCAAAAATATGAACGTTTAATTCCCCCGTGACTGGAGGAGTGAAAAGATGCGCAGCAAGCATTTTATTTGTGGACGGAAATGACAGGAAACGTGGGTTTAGAGGTGGCGAGCGCATGAAGCGGTGGGAGAATGAGAGACAAATATGTCCGTGTTAAAAGTCTCTTATATACAAAAAAACATAATATACACACACGATCTTGGACCGATACATGACAGGATACCACAGAACAGCGCTACGCCCTCTGCTGTCCTGGCGGGCAATTGCTTTGCAACACTCTCCAGGAGACGGAGAAGTAGGAGAGCAAAACGCTTCCGTCAATCCATGCGTGTCTGTCCCTTGCGGAGCTGACGGAGAAGCGTGAACCAGGCTTTAGTCTGACAGCTGGAAAGTCTCCTCAGCCCTCATTAGCTTCTACAGGAGTGACTCATCACTGAATCAAACAAATCAGCTGTTTCCGTGATCTAAAACATGCAGGGAACTTGCTGGAAGCAGACTTCAGTGGTAGCATGACGGCTAGCCACTTTAATATTGACTAACAAACTTCCTGGTGAATATTATGACTACGGACCTGAGAGGAGGAATCACGTGACCTTTCGGAAAGGCTGTAGCGTGTCTCCAATTCAGAGCACTCTGAGCGGCTAGCCGACAGGACCTAGGCCGGGAGCGACGGTGCTGCATCAATCTGCATTTTCCTGTCAACGAGGGACACCCCGTGTGACGTTAAGAGACTTCAGGGGAGCAGTCCGGATACTCTGAAGTTGCAAGTGCGATATTTTGGGGTGGAGGGGGCTGTGTGACTTTTCATTAATCTGTAAAGGGTCATTTTAGGACATAGCTGTTCATGGAAAGGATTTAAAACTATGATTAATGCACCTAGTTTCCTTTTAAATGAACAAACAGCATAATGTAAGAATAATATCTGTAAAGCAGCGTGTTGTAGCTCTGTTGGACGCTAGAGGTGCACGAGCAACGTTGATATCGCGGTGAAAACGGCTTAAGCTGCAATACATTTATCAGCCTCTAGATGGCGCTGTCAGGTATAAAATGCTTCAGACTTCAGCTTATTCAACCTGAAACACGAAATTGTTTTATTCTAAATAAGATTTTTGTTTAAACTGAACTGTTTAATGTCTACTTTATTATAATAATTATAATGTTTAGTTTTAATTTAAATATATAACAATATACCGGTAATAATGACAGGGGGGCAGGAACCATGTATAGGGCTGAAAATTGCCGGTATCTGAGGAAGGTGCAGAAGTTGTTTGATATGAGTTTGAGATCTACGTGTAGTTTAATGTAGAAAAGAAATGTAGAAAGTTTTAAACAGAAAAATGTGTTTTTGTTCAGCAAAAAGTGGATTTAAAAAAAATCTTGACCTAATTTATAGAATTGCCTCATAACAATTAAGATCTAAGGCACAGTGGCTCATTAAAATGCATTCTAATGTTATGATATTTGTATTGGCTCTGATTCATTTGTGGGTTTGTATGCAGCATCAATCTGAAAATAGACCTAAAAGAAATCAAGTAAAATTCCTGACTTTCAACAAGTTTCCGGTTTTTCTGAAACATTTATGATTCAGATTTGACTAAATAATCAAACTTTGTTGTGATTCTGAGTGCTTACTTGGACCCAGATGCTCTGATTCACACAGACTTTTATTTTGAAAGACCTTGCTGCTCGGGGGCATGGCTGCATCTCGGTGTCTGTTTGCCAGCGTCAATAAAGATACAGGCCGGAAACGACGTCAACACTCCTGATTGGGTGGAAACTAAAGAAAAGTAAACAGTTTTAGATACAAAAACAAACAAACAAGCCATCGTGGATTTTAAACGTTGAATCTAAGAAGTGACTCGCTATCAAACGTTTGTGTGCTTTAGGATTATAAAATCAGATGCTGTCTTTACAACACTGGTTGCCGTGGTAACGCGTGATCTGTTCAGCTAATCTACCGTTTGCTTCAGGAGACTAGTGATGCAGGAACACGGTGAGCGTTCAGAGCGTTACTTCTGACACACCAAACACATTTGCCTTCGATTAAAGTTTTACTTCTTCTCTTTATCAGATATCAGAGGTGCTGTTATGTGATCAGTGTTGTCTCCTGAGTCACGGTGACTCGGCGAATAAAAAAGCGAAACAGAGATGACCTCGGCCAGCGAGAGAGGAGGAGAAAACGAGGAAGATTCACATTTCTCCTTTTTCCTCTCGGACATGTCGATGAGCTTCGACAGATGACGAAGAATTTGTTTCTTTGCCCAAAATGTCACTTTGCAAACGTTTCACTCAAGTGCACGTAGCAAATAAATATAAAGCCTGATCAGATTTAGAGAAAACTAAACGTTTCTCGTCTTATAAAGTAAAAAGTGGCAAATTTAGGAACTTTGATGAATATTTCTAGTTCTTTCTTTAGAAGATTATATAATTAATCCTGCATCAGCCGGGTTAACCATAACATCAAAGCTCATCTGTTTTTTTTTAATTTAGCATCCTTCTGATGCTTACATGCAGTCTCACCAGATTTTTACTCTAATTTCTGCAAATCAAACCCAGCATACCATAAAATAATGTTTTTCTTCACAGTCAGGGAATAAATCTCCCCATCCATCCATTACAGACACACCCAGAGCTTTATCGATCGCTCTCCAAATGTCTCCTAAATCCTCGGGGAACGAACTGATGTGCAAAGAAAGGAACGAAGAATTTAATAAAAAGACAATAAAAATATGTTTAGATGGTTTTAAGCATGAATGAATTTTCCAAAGTGATGTAATTATTAACGTTTCTCTGAGGAGGTCATCAGGAGTCGCCGCTCCCAACCACAACAACAATTACCGCTCAGACATTACCCATAATGCCTCTAGAGCAGGGGTGTCAAAGATGCGGCCCGCGGGCCGGATGAGGCCCGCAAGCGGGTTAAATCTGGCCCGCGAGGTGGTTGTGAAAACTTTATTTTCATACTTTACAATGTAGAGAGAAAATACACTTATCTTTGTGAGCAAGCTTTCTCTGTAATCATTATAAATAAAACAAAGCTGCGCTCAAGGCTCACACAAGAACTTGAATCACATCCTGAAGTTGGCCGCCACTCAGGATGTGACTTCTGCTTTTGATGTGCTGGTGAAAGCTAAAAGATGTAAAGTAAAATGAGTGAAATATACTTTAAGTGCTGCATGAAACTGATCTTGCCATGTGATCTGTAAGCTCTTTGAATCACTAAGGAATTTTTATTTATTGATTGATTTTTTATTTTTTTCAAATTTTCAGGAACACTTCAGGTGTTGTACTTGTACTACACTGTCCTCAGGCTCCAGCCTTGTTTCATATTGATTGTATTAAAACAAAGAAAACAATCTGAAGTTTTTTTTTATTTACCAGTCCGGCCCACTTGGGACTAGATTTCCCTCAATGTGGCCCTGAGCTAAAATGAGTTTGACAACCCTGCTCTAGAGCAACCAGCACTGACGTGTTTTTACTATTTAACCCCAAAAAGCAACAAAAATATATACTGTTTGCATTTTTTATTCTTTTATCACACAACTTTGAATGTAATGTAAATTATTAGTAATATTCATAGATAATTTGATGTAATGAAGTTTCATTCTAACATCTTTTTAGAATTATTTTAGTTATTTTTCTAGTTACATTCAGAGCTTGTTTCATTAGTATAAAGAAACTAAAACATGTTCCACGTCCGTATGAATCCCCTGATCCAGACTCAGCACGTTGGTGCGGACTAATTCCTGCTAGCATAATGTGTTGGTGTGGGCTAACTCCTGCTAGCATAGTGTGTTGGTGCTGGCTAACTCCTGCTAGCATAATGTGTTGGTGCGGACTAACTCCTGCTAGCATTCTGATTTAACACAAGCCATGCCTCATCCTGCGCGTGCGCACACAAATAGCCATGTAGCGCTAAAACGAATGTTTCCAACATGTTCCTGGTCAGACACAGCTGAATGATTTCTCAGCCTTCATCGGGTTTTGCAGGAGCTCCTAATCCGTCATTTTAATCAAATCTGCAGAGTTCAAGCAGGAAAACACCTGAAAAGGGCAGGAGTCGGCACTCAGAATGCTAGCACTTCCATGCTAACGGTACAACAGGCTAATATTTTTTCCCCTTCTGCCTCATCTCCAGTTAGCTTGAAGTTTGTTGACATTATGTTTATGTATTCATGTATTTATTTACATTAATCCAATGCAGATTGAGTTAGCTTTCACGCTAGGTTTTTGTGCTAAACTGATTCTTGTAAATGATTGGTTCTGCTGTAGAGGCCGAGGGAAGGACTAGGATGAACGTTGGTTACGTATTGTAACCCCTAGATTCTATGAGTCTAGTCGCAGCCCTTAAGCTAGCTGCTATTGCTATTAGAAGGGTGATCTCAGCATCAGCCAGTCATGCAGAGCTTAAATGTATGCCCACCAATGGTGGTCCTGTTTCCCCAGCGGGAGCAGCCCTGTGTGGCGCTCAGCCAGCTGTATCCACAGGAGGGAGGGAGATCTTGGGAGGAGCGCAGAGCACATTTGAGTTCCTGCAGGTTGATGACCTCGCTAGGCAGAAGTCCACAATCTGAAGGCGGGGGGTGGGGGTGGGGTGGGGGGGTGGGGGTAGGACGGGTTTTCACAGCATCTGTCTGCATTCCTTCCTTCGTGGGGGTTGTTGTTGTTAGCAGCTCAAGGCTGCCTTGGCGTCAGATTTGGATAACAAGACTTTGTTTGGGTCAGGCAGAGGTACTTTCCCTCTCTGCCTTTAAGTCTGTATTAATCATTCAAGTCCTCCAGTGAAGCCAATTTAGGTTCTAATCATCCCCACACCATCCGGTGACCCTCTCCGAGGTGACATCCATTTTGTGCACTAATACCGGTAACACAGCAAGGATCCAGCTTACGATTCACCTTAAGGTAGCGCGACTCATGTTGCGAAGGACCACAGTCACCAATTCTTGTTATGTGTCTTGCCCATGTATGTCTGATCTCTGAATTGTGTGTACTGAAACTCAATTTCATTTCTCTGTATGTCTTGCACATGTGGTAGAAGTGACAATAAAATGACTTTGACTTGACTTGACTTTGACCTCGAGTAATGTCCCACTCTGTGAGGTCACCGCCCGGGCGGTGCTTTCCGTGGGTGCGGGTCGCACTCCAATCGCTCCTGTCTTCCCAAATTTCCAGAAAACCAGATATCCTCCCACTCCAATCAGAAGAAATCCAGTGATCATCAAGCCAAATATCCGCATGTCTTCGACATCCTCAGTGGACAGCTGAGAGAGACATACGATCCTCCAGACCTTCCAGGAATCGAGCGCATATCCCGCTGCGTGTGTCCCTTGAGGGCAAATGGGAGCCCCCTCCTCCGTTCTCATCGTAGAAAAGATCTTATCAATCACGTTGAATGACCAATTAATTAAATCCATTTCCAAAAAATAGGGATTTCCAGAAGAAATACAGAGAAGCGCTCTGTAGGCAGACAGGACAAAGAGCCTTGGGAAAAAAGATAAGGGAGCAAAAGCAGAAGCGTCTGTACTCTGCGAGTGCCGGAAGATTTAGGTGATCCTGTGTGATGGAACAAAACAAGGAAGGCTGTTGTTGGTTTAGCGTCCAGGAAACAGCAGAGAACGTCTCAGCTAGTAGAAGCTAACTGTTAGCATTAGCACCTCCACCTCATGGCAGAACTCCTCCAGGCTTGCGTTTTCTGTGGAGATAAAACATCAACATTGCAAGTCAGTGGTTGAGTCACATTTGCTGTTATCCAATCCGAGGTGAGATGTCCAAATATCAGGAAATAAGACTCCAAAACCTGCTCTGCTCAGCTGTGATGTCGCTCACTTCTAGTTCCTGGAAATGGTGCACTGGTGCTTTGTGCCCCCAGAGTACGACTTACAGATCATTCGTTCCTGCTAGAGACCACTAAAACGTATTGATTAAACAACCTTTAAACTACGAATCCCAGCTTTAGTTCAACCCCTGATGAAGTAATATTATTGTATTAAGTAGTGGTATTAATATTAAGACATGGTAATTGTGTTAATTTTTGTTCTCCAACATTCCCATTTATTTATTTATTTATTTATTTATTTATTTAGTCAGTTTTCTATGTTTTCATAAAGAAATTCAGCTCGTGCTTTAAGAAGACAGAATGTGGGCTTCCTGTCTGTTGATATCTTTCTACAGCTTATTCTTCCATCAAACTACTTTTTTTTTTTTAGCAAAAGCTGAATATTTCAGTGCCTGAAACGGTTTGATGCTCAGAAAAAGATGAAAAACGACAGTTCTCGTTCTTGGGATATTAAAATCCATCCCTGCTGGTTCTTCCTTCCATCCTGGATTGGTCCCGATGCGCCACCGCCCCTCGGGCTAAACCGCAGCACAGCCTATATCTCCTCCTGTTGTTGGTGTTTATATGAAGAGCGGCGGATTACCTGAGGCTCGGCTACACCTCTGCTGCCTCACAGGGCAGCAGCCGTTCCTGCCCCATCAGCAACGAGTCGCTTTAACTCCGAAACATCAGCACACACCCAGTGGCCTGATATTCACACAAATCCCTCGAGGTGAATTATTTATGAAAAGGAAAAGAATTAAAAAGATGTTCAGTAAGCGCGACCGTCATTGATCCCTGAAACAGGAGAGAGCTTGTTTTTGTGAATGCACTCAGAAAACAACTCAAATGAACCATTTGTTGGCTGAAGCTTGTTTGTTTGGAGCTGTTTCTGGAAGGACGCGGTCTGGTGGTGTTGTTGATGATTAAATAATAGCTGATTTGTTCCTGAAGCAGCAGGTTGACCCCGTCTCTCTCTCTCTTCCTGCAGAATAAACAGGTAACAGGTTATCTCCTGTTCTCGTTGGGCACGGCGGTCATCGGCTCTCTGCAGTTCGGCTACAACACAGGAGTCATCAACGCTCCGGAGCAGGTTGGTGAAAATCAGCACAAATCAGGAATGGATCGACTTCTGGTAGAAAAATATGTAATTCAAACCAAACGCCTGAAAACAAAAGTCAGCTGTGTTCTTTCCTTTTGAAATCTGAGCTGCATTTTGAAGTTTAATTTAATTTAACAATATTGGACATGCATGGATTAATAATAATAATAATACATTTTAATTCAACAGCGCCTTTCTAAACACTCAAGGACACTTTACAGACAGAGATAAAATACACAACAATAAAAGACAGAACAGCATAAAACAAACAGATTGGAGGAAAGAGAGTAATTATTGCAATGCTAGACGGAACCGGTGGGTTTTGAGTCTGGTTTTAAAGAGAGTGAGGGAGTCAATGTTACGGAGGTCAGGAGGGAGTGAGTTCCAGAGCGAATGAAGGCCCTGCTCCCCGTGGTGACCAGATGGAGAGGTGGGACAGAGAGGTGGAGGAAGGAGGAGGACCTGAGGGAACGGGTGGAGGTTGAGGGATGAAGGAGGTCCGAGAGGTACGGGGGAGCTAGGTTATGGATGGCTTTGAATGTACATAGGAGAATTTTGAATTGGATTCTGGAAGTGACCGGGAGCCAGTGGAGCTGCTGAAGAACAGGAGTGATGTGGTGGAAGGTGGGAGTTCTGGTAATGATGCGGGCTGCCGAGTTCTGGAGACGTTGGAGTTTATGGAGGGATTTGTGAGGAAGACCGAAGAGAAGAGAGTTGCAGTAGTCAACACGGGAAGTGATGAGGCTGTGGACAAGGATGGTGACCGCGTGACTCATTAGTCCAAACTGAAACACTGAAAGCTTCATTTGGTTTAAAATCATCCATTCCTCTCATCACGACTTTCAGAAACTTCGATCTTTCTTCAACGACACCTGGATGGAGCGCTACGGTGAGCCCATCAGTCCGGGGATCTGCACCATCGTCTGGAGCTTTGCTGTGTCTGTCTTCAGCGTGGGCGGCATGGTGGGCTCCTTCAGTGTGGGCGTCATGGCCGACAGGTTTGGCAGGTAGGAAGTGAAATAAATGCATCTCTTCATACATTTCATTCACATATTGAACAAAAGAACACATAAATGTTCTGTTGTTGCACATTTTATTCCGATTCCCTCCAAAAGAAGCTAACGCTAGTTAGCTCTGATCCTTCTCACTCCTCCTCAGACGACGCTCCATGTTCCTGGTGAACGTTCTGGCCGTGATCGGAGGCCTCCTCATGGGCTTCTCCACCATGTGCTCCTCCTATGAGATGGTGATCGCCGGCCGCCTGGTCATCGGCTTGTTCTGCGGTCTGTTTACGGGTCTGACTCCCATGTATGTGGGCGAGGTGTCACCCACGCCGCTACGCGGGGCGTTCGGCACGCTGCACCAGCTGGGTGTGGTGGTGGGCATCCTGATCGCTCAGGTCAGATTATCAGTAATTATCATTAAGAACCTTAAATGGTTACTCTAACAGATCTAATCTCTGCTGCTGCCTCTTCTTGGTGTTAGATCTTCGGTTTGGAGGCTCTGTTGGGCTCTGACAAGCTGTGGCCGCTGCTGCTGGCCCTCACGGTGGCTCCTGCTGTGCTGCAGTGCATACTGCTGCCTTTCTGCCCAGAGAGCCCCCGCTTCCTTCTGATCAACCTGAAGCAAGAGGAGCAGGCATGCAAAGGTAGGTCCGTCTAGAGCTTCAGCTCCTGCTGAGTGAAAAGTTCTGCAGAAGCAGAGAAACACCAGAGAGCAGATTTGGGAGGAGAGTTTAACTGTCTGGACCGGTTTTTGTGGAGGAAAATGTCCTCTTGAGGAGCGGTGAGACGTTTGTCCTGCTGGATCCTGTGTGTTGATGGTCACAGTTATTATAAATGTTTGCTTTGTTCTGTAAAGATCAAGAAAGACCGTAAATTATCTTTATTATCACCAACAAAGAGCTTTTATTTATTTATTACCTGTTGATGTTCTGGTCCACATTTCAGTCCCTATGTAATAACAACAACAAAATCCTCCACCACCACCATCATCGTTTTAAACAAAGAATTATTTAGTGTATAATATTAATACAACTACTATATTATCAGTTTTATTTTATTGTGTAATTCTACAGCAAAATAATAAAAAATCAATAGAATTGACCCTTTCCACCTTTAGATCCTCCAGCAGGGGGCACTAGACATGGTTAATGGTCTATATTTGATATAGCCCATTTCACACCCTGGTGGTGATGAGCTACAACATAGCTACAGCTGCCCTGGGGTGCACTGGCAGAAGTACAATACCCACGTCGCCCTCCTACTGGTTAAAGCGGAACCGCAACTGCTGTTAACGACCTTGCTGCAGCCTGCTGTAGCTGGTGCTAACAATGAGCTAATGCTAACGCAAGCCAACTAATACTGAAATTAATCACAAAGTAAAAACATCCACACTGTTGGACAAAAAATATTATTACTTACAAGTCAAGTAGCAACAAAGCCAGGTCACCATCAGTCCGTGATTCAGCTCCCTCAGACGCACCATGCTGATGTTCACTCTGCTTTTAGCTTTTTTCTTTAACTCCAAAGACGTCACTCAAACTTTTACTTCCAGGCTCCGCCATGATGCCAACAAAAGGATCTAAATTCTTCTTGACGCTCGGCTAACTGCTAGCCTTTTATTAGCTACCTGCACAGTGAACAGCTAACAGTCTCAAAGCAGGTCCCATGTGGAGCTGCTCAGGTTTCTGACTGAAGAACCACTGAAACCAGTTGCTTTGAGGGCAGAAGTGGTTCTTTGAGGGTTTGTGATGTTCATCTCCTTTATTTTTTGCAAAAATCTCTTTTACAGTTTTGACAAACTAGTGCTAGTTTGTTTTAAGTTTGAATTTTAAAAAGCCCTGCAGCATCTGCAGCGTTTTCCTCCGATTGCACGATTTTCACAAACATTTCTGAACCCATCCTGTCCGGATTCTCGCCGCCAGCGCTGGTTCGTCTGCGCGGCACCGAGGACGTGAGCAAAGACCTGCAGGAGATGAAGGAGGAGAGCGCCAAGATGGCGCAGGAGAAGAAGGTGACCATCGCCGAGCTGTTCCGCTCGGCGCTCTACAGGCAGCCGCTGCTCGTCGCCATCATGCTGCAGCTCTCCCAGCAGCTCTCCGGCATCAACGCCGTGAGTCCGAGTTCAAAATAAAAGCGTGATTATTTTAAAAGCTGCTGCAACAAATCATCTTTTCTTCATTTCTTATCTTCTTTCCGCGTCTCTCAGGTGTTTTATTACTCCACTGGAATCTTTGCTTCAGCAGGAGTGCAGCAGCCCATCTACGCCACCATCGGCGCCGGCATCGTCAACACCATCTTCACCGTTGTTTCTGTGAGTCACGCGGCTGCGCGCGTCTGACTTCCTGTGTGTTTGAGAGCCTCCGGCAGCGGCTCACTTCCTGTCCTCTCTCCCTTTCCTGCAGCTCTTCCTGGTTGAAAAGGCGGGGCGGAGGACTCTACACCTCCTGGGATTGGGTGGAATGGCTGTCGCCGCTCTGCTCATGACCATCTCCCTCCTGCTGGTGAGTCCGGCTAAGATCAGCAGTCGTTTTAGGATCTGCATTTAGCTTTGCCTGCAGATGAGAGGGTCAAAACCGCCGTCAGTCAGATTTGTGTCAGGTTTTAGTTTGGGTAAAAATCATTTTCTGCAGGAAAATGTTTGAAAGTTGACTTGAGTATTATTCACATTTTCTCCAGACTTTGCATAATGATTTGTTTTGAATGTAAAAAAATGCTCAATCCTAATCCCAACCCCGTCTGGTTGTCATTTCCTCCCGTGGGAGCAGACTCACATCCCAGCTATGAGCTACGTGGCGATTCTGGCCGTCATGCTCTTTGTGGCCATGTTTGAGATGGGCCCCGGGCCAATCCCGTGGTTCATCGTGGCGGAGCTCTTCTCCCAGGGGCCTCGTCCTGCGGCCATGGCGGTGGCCGGCTGCTGCAACTGGACCGCCAACTTCCTGGTTGGAATGACCTTTCCAAAACTAGCGGTAAGGGGGCGGGGCTATTGTGCTGGTTTGGGTCTTCTTCTTAAAGCATGCTGGCTCAACTTAGTTTTACTGAAATCTTTGTGCAGAAGTTTAGACTCATTCCTGATTTCTTCACTTCCTGTGGATCCGGAAATTCTTTTAATCCTTTCATTTGGATGTGTGTTGTTTTTTTCACACTCCGGTCTCTGACTGGGATTATCCAGTTTGAGCTGTAAAAGACAAAAGCAAAGTGTACGAGTAAAATTAGACGTGTTGGGCCTGTAAACGTGATCTACGGTGGCTCTGACGGGTCAGAAAGTCACTTTTAGTGCGTTTTGAAGACGATCATCACTCCGTTAGCTGATAAACACAATTTTTCTGTGTGGCGGATGTTTTTCTGTTCGGTTTCCGCACAAATCTGGTAAATGTCGTGAGTTTAGGAACCTTTTTATGCCTGAATGATGCAAAAGTCTGAGTTAAAAATCCAAATAAATAACCCGACAGTCGGAACGGAGCAGAAAGTAAAAATGGAGCCAAAGTTTAGAGGAAGCGTGAAGAAACTAGTGATGGGAATTCCGGCTTCTTTTAGAGAGCCGGTTCTTTTGGCTCCGCTCACCAAAAAGAGCCGGCTCTTTCGGCTCCCAAGTGGCTCCTCAGATTTTCTATTGCGTAGAGTACATTTATAACCAAAATAATGCAGAACTATATGTAAAATAATTTAGTAATGTAAAAAAAAAGCAATATATCAAATATTTATCATTTCTATGGATTTAATAACTGAATACTTTAAGAAATCTCCACTTTCCGACAGCTGGCGCTCATTTTCTCACCGTCTTCGTCGCACTCTCCTCCCTCTCGCTCGCCTTTTCCCTCCTCCTCATTCCCTCTCGTCTCCCTCCGCCCACATGTGCTCTGCTGTGTGTCTGTCCGAGTCTGATCCTCCCTCTTCCCCGCCCCTACTGCTCTGTGAGTGGACAGTCTGGACACACAGTTACACATGTTGACCAATCACCTGTAGCTTTCACCAAAGCAAGAGGGGAGGGGGGAGGGGAGGGGACGGCTCCCAATGACGAGCCGGCTCCCGTCGTTCACTTCAAAGAGCCGGCTCTTAGAGCCGGTTCGTTCGCGACCGACACATCACTAGAAGAAACTTTGTAAAGAAAGCATGAAAGTCGGGGAAAGGGAGTCAGACCGGTGCGTGTTTCTGGAGGATTTTAATGTTTGGTTTAATTTAATGAGTTTTCTTGCTTCATCTCACAGATTTTCCAAATATTCCCAAGTATGCACTTCCAGAATTGTCCTTTCTGATTCCCTAAAGGATGGATGATGTAGTTCCTTAATGAAAGGATGAGAGACCACGCAGTTCTGATTGAGCGGATTAGCTACTCTGTGGGATGAATCATGAGTTTCTGTGTTTGGGAGAACTTTGGGAGCATCAGGATTCTTCTCTCCTCTCTCCAGGATTTGTGCGGGCCTTGGGTGTTCCTCATCTTCTTCGCTTTCCTCATCCTCTTCTTCATCTTCACGTTCTTCAAAGTCCCCGAGACGAGGGGGAAGACGTTTGACGAGATCGCCCGCGGCTTCAGCAGCGCTCCACCTCCCTCCGCCTCCTCGGCCGAGGACCCTCCCGTCACTCCCAGCACCGCCGTGACTCTTCCAGCCTCTCCGGAGAAGGAGAAAGTCCCTCTGGTGGCGGCCGCTAAGCCAGCCGCTCCCGCTCCGCCGGCCGAAACTACACCGCTCACGGATAAACCCGTCGATACGGGAGAGAACGTAGAGCAGGTGTAGATGAGTTCCTCACAGGTGAGAGAGATTATAAAAGAAGGAAGAGTCAAAAACAAGAATTCCCAACACTTCCCTCTTTTAAAAGTCTCTGATACTCTGCACATTCCGAAGGATTCATCCAGTCACGTCTCCTGTCAGGGTGACTCACTCTTCCGAAGCCGGGTTCAGTTCACGGTCCGGCTGATCAGTTCATCACTGCAGCTTAGAAACGGGGTCGATGAGAGCCGGGATTTTAGGAATTCTTTTGCAGGAGTTTCCATTCGTTGAGTTGACGAGACATCGCGGACGATCCACGTTTTCACTAACAGGAATACAAAACTTTTAATGATTCCTTTTTTTGGAGGTGTTTTAGAATCTGCGCTCAGCTTTTTACCCGCAGCACCTGGTGCAGAAGCGTCGCCTTGGAAACGGTTAAACTCCGCCTGCCGGATTAACAGATTACTCCACCTTGAAAGTTCTAATAGTAAATCTCACTTCTAACACCGTAATCCACAAATTTACCTTCATTTACCTGGAATTCAGCATCACTTCTGGTGATGAATCAATGAATTAGTGATCTCTTCTGAGTTTCTGAGCTGACACAAATTCCTTTGTAATGGATTATTAACATTTCTCTACACATATACTAATATTTGATCAGCTTCAAAATGTCTTCGTTTCAAAAATCTACTAAGAAATCTTAGAAAAGTATTAAAATCTGGTCGAGTTTTCCGATTTTTAGTACCAGTCGTAGCTTTACACAGAGACCATAGTGATGTAACACGTAGGTTATATTTTTGGTTAAAGAGAAGATTATTATTATATTAGAAATATATTTCATGTATAGTAAAGAGTTATAAAGTAAATTCAGACGTTTTAACGCCGTGCAGATCGACCCAAAGGTGTAAAAGCCAGTCTGATGGGACCTTTTTGTGCAATTTAAGGTTTTAATGACCCGAATCAGCTTAAAACAGCTTGGATAGTTTATTCCAACTGCTTCGGCAGGTCGGAGCTGATATCTGCAGGTCTGCTGAGTGATGTCAGAGCTCGCTTCTGACCAAGCTGTGAGCAAACCAGATAAAAGTTGTATAAAACGTGCAATCAGAGCGGGATCTGCAGCCATGACGGGGGGAGGCGGCTAAACGTCCAGCAGCGAACACAGCAGGGTTGTTGTAAATAATCAGTTTGGTTTAGTGGTTTTATTCAGAGAGGGGTTTGAATAAAAAGACCAATTCAGGTATTAACTCTGAACCCTTCTCTAGTGTTTATTTATTTATTTATTTTTTTTACAGTGTGGGGACTTGACCTTTACTTTTAAGCATAAATGAAACCTTCAGGTCTTTGTTTTTGTCAGAAAGCTGCAAATCAGCTCAAAACTTCCTTTTTTATTCTTTCAGACAAAATTTATTATACAGGAAAAACATTTAAATGCTTTAAATTCAGCTTCTAATGTTAAAAAGTATTTATTAAGAGAATAGAATAAAATTATTGTATGAAGATAGAAAAGTATGAATTATTTAGAATTTTATTTTCTACAGATCTGGTTTATTCTATTTTTTTTTTATTCATTTGATGTGTTTCAACCTGCTATAAATGATTTATAAAAACATGCCAAAAAAATCATAATTATAACAAGAAAATAAAATGATGAAATTTGACCTATAAGAAAATAATTTATAGCTTCTCCCTTATTGGATTTGTTTACTCTTATTAATAAAGTCCAAATTCACTCAGCATATCAGTTTTATTATTCTGGGGTTGCATTCTAAATACAAGTACTTCAATAAATATGATTAAATTTATAAATATGTTCCAACCTGAGGGTTCTCCGTCTCTCCTGTCTGATTTTCAGCTTTACTCGATGCTGCCAGCGCAGTTACTAACGTATATGTGTGTGTGTGTGTGTGTGTGTGTGTGTGTGTGTGTGTGTGTGTGTGTGTGTGTGTGTGTGTGTGTGTGTGTGACACAGATTATATTTTCTCTAAGCTGTAGTGAGGATCGCTGTAGATAAAGCTGCCCACAAAGCGCACATTTATTCATTCCTCTACACTGTAAAAAAGGAAAAAGTTGAATATACTTAACCAGGTTATGTCAACTGGCTCCACTAAGTTTAGCTGTTTAATTATGAAAAGTAATAAATATTAGTTTTTGAAGGGCAGATTCACTGAGAAACTGAGGGAAGATGTCCAAATGTCAGGAAATAAAACTCCAACTCCTGCGCTCTTCCGCCACTTTCTTCTCCGGCTGAATTCTGTCCTCAGACAGGCGCACCGGAGCTTTTCCCCACAGAACAACTTACAAGGCATTCATTCCTGCTAGAGACCACTGCAAGTGTATTAAAAGTGTGAGCCTCTGACGTGTGTTCCCGTGTTTGTGGATGATGGTGTTGTGTTTGTACTCAGGGAGGTTTGCCCCCTCTTTGATCATGTTTGACGTTGTTGTATTCGTCGATCGGCTGCTTCTGTCTGTGGTTTCTCACGCGCTGCTCCTTGTTGTTTTGCACTAGTTCCTGTGTCACCTATGCATTTCTGCAACACACCTGTCAGAAATGCCTTTTTTGTGATCTCACAAAGCCAGATACCTCTGAGAAAGGTGCTTGTTGTTGGTTTAAGAAGGTCATGAAAGAACATTTAGATTTGATGTGGTTAGAGATGTTTGAAAGGATCCTTAAAGACAAAGAGTTTTTGGTTTCTTCCTGATAATAAAGCCAAATCTATCATTTCCTGAACTTGGTAAAACTGCCTCGTTGCTAGAGATTCAAGGATAGCTGAATTTTCCCTATCCAGCGTTCCTTCTGGTTATGTTGAGATTACGTTTGTTAATCCAGAATTGAGGAAAAGCATCTAGAAGATCCTGGAAGTAAAAAATAATTCACTTGTAAAAATGTCACTTTGGAAAGCATTCTAGTGATGTGTTTGTTTTTCTTTTGATGCACACTTCCATTTTATTTCTCTTTAAATAATCATTTAACCACAAAGCATGTTGTTTGTTTTTAGGTCACTGCACTCTAAAAGTAAACTGTTGAATTTACTCAAATAAGTTGTGTTAACTTGTCCCACTAAACCTAGTAGCTAAAATGTAAAGACTAATGTACATTTACTTTAAACATGAAAACACGTATCAGCGTTTTATTACTCTTATGAACTAAATTTAACATTTCATTTTTAGAGTGTAGATTCAACCCCGTTTCTGTCAGGATTGAGTTTTGACAGCGAAAAATTAGCAGTTTTTTTTTATCCTAAAATAAATGTGTTCCTTCATTTTTAAAAGGTGTCATTATGATTGGTTAGAAAGTCACAGACGCTTATTAAAACTGTATTTTATTGGTTCTGTGGTACTGGATATTTGCATATTTCACAGCAAATGTCCAAACTACCGTGTGTTCAATGAGTGGCTCCGAGTTGATTCTTACAGATTTGATTGTAACTCAGCAGAATCCTTGCTGCGATCTTAATTCTGTGTGTTTCTGGCCCTGACTACTGTGTTTTTGTGTAAATATTCATGTAATGTGAGTTTTTGGTGGCTTTCTGTGCTTCCAGTGTGTTTGGACCGTTATTTGGTGTCTGATTTGATATGAGATGTTTCAGGAATCACTCCTTTCTTCAGCGGCTCCTAAACTCAACCCAAACAGCAACTTCAGGATTTTAACATGAATCCATCCACGTGGAGAGCTGCACAGTTTATTCGTTTTAAATACTTGATGCACAGAAAGAACAGCGACAGGAGTAATACTCGACACATTAAAGCCAACATCTGGCGGCTCGGTGATCGTGCAGCAGGTGATTTAGTGCGAATATTTAAGCTTTTAAACATTCCTGTCACCAGTGAAGCAGTCCAGCTGGTTTCTTTGTCCCGTCTTACTAGAAATGTAAAGTTGTTCAATAAAAATGGGATTAAAAGTTTTGGGATTGTGTTTTTCTTTCTCCCACATTCATACAAAACTAGGATCATCATCAGTGACGTTAATCAGAAAGACATTTTTGATGAGAAAAGTGTTTTCTAAGCCAGCAGAGTAATGAAATGAAAGTAGGTCCTCAAGTCTATGCCTATGGCTGCATAACTAAAGGGATGAGCCAGGATTACCCAAGGTCTAATATTATCGGTCTTCCATTGTTGCTGGCCTTTATTGGTGTAAAAATGTAAAATGGGAAAGGTTTGTTATAGGTTTTACTCTTAATAAGCCAACAATTACAGCCCATGGGAGGATGATATGGAAGCTACCAATGAACAAAAGCATTCCAAGTTCTCGGACCTGGTGAAGAGTTGTAAGGAAGGTGGCTGCAAAGCCATTCAAGGTCTTGGTTGGGTCCTCAACGATTTGCCTGCTCCGTGACATGGGATGTCCTGGAGCAGGATCTTGGAAAGCCATCATACAGCTGGCAGAAGAGGCTGAGAAGACGACGTTTGGCTCAGTGCGGTGTCCAGGGGCCTCGTTTATCAAGCTTGCTTACGCACAAAACTGGGTCGGAAAACTGCGTCAGCAACTTTCCACGCAAACTTTGGGATTTATGACAGAAAAGTTAGCGGGAAAATGTGCACAACTTTAAGTTGACTAAGGATCTGGCTTACGCACATGTTGGACATGGAGAGCACCTGCAGTGCTGCTGCTGAGAAGGATAAAATTATGAAATCCTGCAACATTATCACTTGTACCGCTTCGTTTTCACACAGAACAAGACCCCACACATGCGCGCACACTCACACACACAGCCTGAAGCACAGAATACGGAATGCAGAATATCAGCAGGGGGACAGATTGAGACAGAACATCATGCGTCTGTGACAGTGTGTGTCCTGTCATTGTGACCCGATTGATTGTGTGCCCTGCCTACTTGGACAGGGGAGATCTCTGTTTGGCTGACCGGTTAGCGCATGTGGCTTTCACCTGGGAGTCTGGGGATCTAATCCTTATTGGACCATTTTTTTTATTTGCGCCACAGATCTCTCTGAAGAACTCACAACATTGACGGCTTCAGCAACACTGTGCCACTCCGTGGATTTTCTCTTATTTGTTTTGCAAAAGCACTTCCTTTCATTTCTCCACCTCACCCACAGGTACCTCAATTTCTGCTTGTGTGAAATTGCACTTCCTTGATCTTCCTTGATCTGCCTTGATCTACGGTCGCCATGTCATTGGCGGAGCGCTGCAACAGCCGGCTTATGTATATGCATGATGTCCACAAGGCACTTTGCATTGACTATTTATGGCAGTAAGTGGGCGTGGTGAGGGTGGGATGTGACTAAAATGCAGCTGAGAACCTTTCTAGATAGTTTCTGATTTATGAAGCGGAGATTGCGTGCAGCTGTGCACAACTCCATGTTTGATATATCACAAACCTACTTGGCCTAAACACATTTTTATGTGTGCGTGTGCGCGTGTGTGCATTTGGGGAGTCTTGTTCTGTGTGAAAACGAAGCAGTACAAGTGATAATGCTGCAGGATTTCGTAATTTTATCCTTCTCAGCAGCAGCACTGCAGGTGCTCTCCATGTCCAAAATGTGCGTAAGCAAGGTCCTTATTCAACTTAAAAGTTGCACACATTTTCGTTCATCAATCCCAAAGTTTGCGTGGAAAGTTGCTTATGCAGTTTTCCAACCTCGTTTTGTGAGTAAGCAAGCTTGATAAATGAGGCCCCTGACCATTATTGGAATGTTAACTGTGTGAAGTGCCTCGGACGTAACTTGTTTTTATCCTGCTCCACATTCATGAGCCACAAAGATGGCTGTCCTTCACGTTCCGCATCAGCTGTGTGGCGATCTCTTCGGCTCTAACGACTCTCTGTGTCGCTCCAGTTTTCCATCTCAGCTGCTGCCGTTTAGAAAGGGGCTCCCAGTGTTTACTTGCTTTTAAATATTGTTGCTGGCAGCAGCCATTACACGTGTCATCGTGATCACGCTCTGTTGCAGGAAGGTGATCTTCATTCAGAAGTCCGGCATTGCAGAAATATTTATGTCAAACTTGGTGGCACAAATGGCGCGGTATTCTCGGCCCGCCATGCTGCCACGGTGAACATCGTGTTCCCCTGAAAGGAACTTCTGATAGGAACCACACATGCCTCCTTAAAATCCTGGATTTCACATGGAGCAATGAAGTGATGCTGAATGTGAAGAAGTCGCTGATCTGTCTCGTGACCCCGATCCCCCGCCCCCCTTCTCCTCCGTCATCGCGTCGCGCCGGAAGAGGCGGGGCAGTGAAGAAAAAAAAAGAAAGAAAAAGGAGGCGTTTCCCTCCGAACAACACATCAGCTGCAAATTTATGCAGAGCAGAGAAATCTGTGCCGCTGCTTCTGTTGCTGCAAAGGAGAAGAAGAAGAAGAAAAGAAGAAGAACCAGCACAGGGAACCGAACCGACCAGGAGGCCGCTCAGTCGCTCCGAGTCGACCTGCGGCGGGGAGCCGGTGAAGGAGGAGCCCGAGAAACCCCGAGCGGTGACGGTAAGCACCCACCGAGAGCCCCGTTAACGAGCCAGACGGCGGCGGCGGTGGCCAGCCTCCGGTGGATCTGGTATCAACCGGTCTGAAGCATGGAGGGCAGCTAGCTAAACGTTAGCCCTGTGTTTGAGTCTCAGGTGATTTTAGGAGCTAAAAGCAGGTTTTGTGTGTGTGTGTGCGTGTGTGTGCGTGTGTGTGCGTGTGCGTGTGTGTGTGTGTGTGTGTGTGTGTGTGTGTGCGTGTGTGTGTGTGTGTGTGTGTGTTAGAACAGGAGGAGTAATAAAGATGCTGCCATAAAAGATGGATTATGATCACCTGTTTTATGGGTTATTCTGATCACCTGTCCTGTTCTGTAATGAAGCAGGAATATTTGGCCCAGTTTGTGTCTTAATGTCATTTCCTCGGTAGAAAAATAACTAAAGTAAAGATTCAGGTTCAGCAAAATGATCAGATTATCATTTGTGATGCACTTTTCTGCAGAATGCATAAAACGTACGTTTTTCTAATTTCATTATTTTTATGCAGATTTTTGTTAAAGTTTTTATGATCTAAAATCATTTGTGTCTGTTGATTGAAGAAGAGCTTTAGTTTGCAGACTGCATTCTTACAAATGCATTGGCAAGTGCCAACGTGCAGAAGCATCATCTCAGTTTTCTCTCCAATCAAACATGCTGTGCATGGTGGCGCGGTTGCCCCACAGCAAGGAAATCTCAGGTTTGAATCCCGGCTGTGTGGAGTTGGCATGTTCTCCCCATGCAGGCGTGATTTAAACATGCATGTTGGGTTAATCGTAAGCTGCTCCGTCAAAAGTTAGAGGAAAAATGTGCAGTAACAGAAGGTTTTTGGCTCTTTCTGCAAAGTAGAAGTGTCACAGATCTGTTTGAGTGATCTGCTGTCTCCTCGGCAGCCATGGAAACGGACGGTGAGCAAAACCAGCAGGGGGTTTCAACCAATGGGAGTGCAGCTTCTGGGACGAGCTCCCGCCCATCGCCCATGAATTCCATGTCTCTGTATGAAAGGCAAGCGGTGCAGGTAGGTGTGTGTTCGCTTCTGTAGGTATGACCTAAGATGGAGCTCTTAGTGAAGTCATGTAGCAAAAACAAAAGGTAAGATCTTGGTACCCAAAGGATGAAATGCTCACAGCGTCTCATTCAAAGGGTTGACTGAAACGTTCTTGCAGATGGAGATCAGAGGCGAGTACACCAGAGGATTGACTGATTTATTAAGCCCATACAGAGAAACCGTGCCATACTTTTGTGAAATTCGATCTGTCTCTCCGAGTTGCACATCCATGCCGAACGTGAAAAATTTCCAACGTCCATCGCCTGAATTAGTTGCAGAGAGGAAGTAGACAGAAAACGATCGGGTAAGAAAAGGCCGGTCTCTTCTGTCATTGGGAAAGTTAGTTTTCACGGCCCCGCCCACCATTGTTTGGGACTGCCCATGGGAAGAAGAGAGTAGGGGTGTCTCGTCTACTGGAACTTAACCGTTAGCAACTCCACAGCGTGACAGAAGAAGAAGAATAAAGAAGAAACTATCATTTCTATTGTGCCTCAAGATAAAAATCACGAGGCGCTTCACAAAAACAAAAAAATGTAAAAATATAAAAAAGAATTTAGAAAATGGTTCAAGAGCAAGTCACCCCCAAATGAACTTTTTTTGCAGATAAACTAAATAAACGAGTGTCTAATCGTGCTGCAGACACGTGTCGTCAATAATTTGGCGCTTCAGTGCATCTTAGTTCAAATTTAAATATTCTGCCTAAAACTGGCAGTGTTGTGTCGTTGTCAGGTAAAAACTCTGCACTGTATTTTAATTTAAATCTGCCACCGCTATTGGCTAAGAAGTATGCTATGATGTAAACTGGTACATTATGATGTCACAATGCTGTCGTGAGCCTGTGTGTGTGTGTGTGTTTGTTAGCGGCTCCGCGCTCTCGGTCTGCTAGGCAACAGCATTTGTTGCATTTTTCAAACATGAAGTGGGAGTGGAGTTAGATTCTGGTAGGGGGTGACTTGCTCTTTAAAAATTTATTCAAAATGAGCAAAAAATAGACAATTGTGATTAAAAACAAAATGTAAAGAAAGAGAGAGAGTGAACAGGAAAGAGGGAAATCAGTGGATCCTGAGGAAGGTGGAATAGGTGGGGAGAGCAGAATAAAGAGAGAGTGGTGAAGAAGGTCATACAAAAGCCAGCTTGAACAAGTGAGTCTTCAGCTGCTTTTTAAAGGAGACCACTGAGTCCACTGATCTCAGGCTCAGGGGGAGAGAGGTCCAGAGTCTGGGGGCCACAGCAGCAAATGATCTGTCACCTTTGACCTTTAGCCTGGTGCTGCACAACCAGTAGGCTTTGATCACTGGACCTCAGGGACCTGCTGGGGGTGTAGGGACTAAGAAGATCACCAATGTAAGATGGAGCTTGTCCATGTAAGGCCCTATAGACCAGAACCAGGATCTTGAAATGAACCCTGAAGTTGACTGGCAGCCAGTGAAGCTGGAGGAGAAGCGGGGTGATGTGGGTATGTTTGGAGGACTTGGTCAGAAGCCGAGCACAGGCGTTCTGAACCACCTGTAGACGGTTCAGGGGGGTTCTGCTCAGACACGTGAAAAGAGAGTTACAGTAGTCTAAGCGTGAGGAGATGAAGGTGTGGAGAACTGTCTCAAGTTCAGAGCGGGACAGAATGGGACTCAGCTTAGCAACGTTCCTGAGAAGGAAGAAGGAAGAGCGAACAAGAGAACTGACATGAGAATCCAGGGTGAGAGCTGGGTCAAAGGTCATGCCAAGATTCCTGACAGAAGGTTTGGTGTGAGAAGCAAGCTGACCAAGAGAGTCTCTGACTTTGGGAACCAGCTTGTCTGGGGCACAGATGAGGATCTCACCCCGGCTTTCCACGGGAGCCGTCAGCAGCACGTTACTGCAGCAGCACGTCATAGCTGCTGATAGGAACCGCTGTGGTCAACAGAACCTTTTCCACAGGAGCCGTCAGCAGCGCGAGTCGGCCGCGTCTCAGGAGCAGCATGTCGCGGCCTTTACGCGCCAGTTCTATTTCCTACGCGCGACGCCTCTGAAACGGGTCAAGTTCGACTTTTTTGGGGAAGGAAAGACAGGAAATCGGACACGGAAATGGAGAGAAGCTACCGAGATTTTCAGAATAAAGAACGTACTGCCTTCTGGTTGCTTCACTTTTAAAAAACGTTACTAACTGTGCGGCCCCGTGAGAAGTTATCACCTAGCTAGCGGTCTCCTTTGTTTTTCAGGTCCGTATTGGCGATTATAAAACGGACAGAACATAAAACACAAACCATGTTGCAATTTTCTCCTGCTTGTTGTTGTGTTTACTGACGAAGTCACTCGTGTGACTTCGTGCTTGGTCGGTGACAGCTGCTCTCCTGCTTCTTCGCGTCGTGTGGGAAGGGCCAAGCAGCAGCTTACGCGAGCAAGACGTGCTGCTGCAGTAACGTGCTGCTGACGGCTCCCGTGGAAACCCGGGGTCAGTCTTATCTTCATTCAGCTGAAGAAAGCTCCCACCATCCAGGTTTTGATAACTTAAGCAGGTGTGTAACAGCTGCAGCTTAGACATCTCATGGGGCTTAAAGGAGATGTACAGTTGGATGTCATCTGCATAAAGATGGTAGGAGGTTCCTTTGAAGGAGCTCAGGATGTGCTGAAGAGGAAGCAGATAGAGGAGGAAGAGCAGAGGCCCCAGCACAGAACCTTGTGGGACACCATGGGTAAGAGAGGTGGTGGAGGACCTAAACTTGGAGACGACCACAGAAAAGGAGCTCTCAGAGAGACAAGAGGAGAACCACTCCAGAGCAGAAACATCTGTCCATGCTTTCGTTCTTTTTTAAACACAGAAACAGTTTTGTTTACCTGTTTGTAGCTACGGTTTCGCCAGCGTCAGCCTGAAGAAGCCGGCAGCTGTCGGCGAAACCGTAGCTACAAACAGGTAAACAAAACTGTTTCTGTGTTTTACAAAAGAACGAAATCATGGATTTACAAAGACACAGCAAGAACACACCTAAGATGTTCAAAGAGAAACATCTGTGTTGCATTTCTTACCGTAGAAAGTCACATTGCTGTTAGCCAATCAGAGGTGAGATATTTGCATTTCATGAATAAGTATGAGTAAGTAAGATTTTATATCTGGTAGTTTTCTGCCCTCACTCCACCCGCTAACTTCCTGAAACAGGAGCACCACAGCTTTTTTTCCCCTAAAAACGACTCATTCCAGTAGAGACCACTGATAACTTAATGAAAAAATTCAAACAACACCTTTAAATAATCGACTCATCAGCAGCCAAGTTGGATAATTATATTCATTGATGTAAAATGTACAATTGTCCAAAATTTGAAAATAATCCGTTTTATTTCGGCCATCTTGATTTTAAAAAAGGCCTCAACCCTCATCAGCGTGACCTGGAGCCAAAAACATTCACCATCGCTAATTTATCCGTTTTCTATTCTGTTGGAGCTAAGTCTTTATTTTCTACTTTCTATTTAAAGACCAGAAGACTTTTAAGGAGCCTACAGCAGCACACGTCACACTGTTC
Source organism: Nothobranchius furzeri (assembly GCF_043380555.1). NCBI lineage: Eukaryota > Metazoa > Chordata > Actinopteri > Cyprinodontiformes > Nothobranchiidae > Nothobranchius > Nothobranchius furzeri. The sequence continues at coordinate 22,011,413 of NC_091759.1, read as the reverse complement.
TGTGTGCCTGGAGATAAGAACCGATTTAAAACCTGCTTTTGGGTTTAATTCCTCTGATCTTAAAGCAGACAGCTTGGAGCACCAGTCATTGGACAAAAGAGCTTCTTTTGTTGATGGTTTATGAGTAAACTGATGGAGACGAGAGTGAATATTTGAGGTGGAGACGGAGACGCGGCCTTATTTTCTCAGGCCTTTGTCATCCTGCACGGCCATCTGTCTTTGTCACCCTGCTCATACTAACCCAAGCCGCCGCCGCCGCTTTCATCCCTCAACTTATTACCGTACGAGCCTCTGCTCATACATCACCGCAGCTGGCAGGAAGCTGCTACCTCACCCCTCCCTCTGTCCTCATTTCTCTCCTCTTTTCTTTACCTCGTCTCATGGCCGCCTTAAGTCTGATGTCCCTCCACCTGCTTGGCTCAGCTCAGCTTTTGTCCTTCCTCCTCCTCGCAGGCCCTCCAGGCGCTGCAGAGACAGCCGAATGCAGCCCAGTACTTCCAGCAGCTGATGCTGCAGCAGCAGATCAACAGCGCCCAGCTGCAGAATCTGGCTGCAGTGCAACAGGTGAAGGTGTGTTTGGGTGCAAGTCTTAAAGACGCGAGGAATGACGGTCAGTAAAAGCTGGGAGCTAAAGTCTGGGATGGGATGGGATGGGATGGAGTGGGCAGATGAGCTGGAATGTGAGAAATTGAAGGTTTGGTGACTAAAACCGAAGAGCCACGTCTTCATTCAGCCACATGACATCTGTGAGTCTGCTCTGTGTGGAGCTGATTGAAGCCTCAGCTTTCTCCTCTCCTCCGTTGCTCCTCTCCAGGCGACTCTGGCGGCCAGCAGACAGTCCAGCCCCCCCAGCAGCAGCAGCAGCAGCAGCTCTTCTCAGACCACCAGCACCACATCTGTACGCTTTGTTGTTTCTGCATAAACCGTCTTTAGAACGTTCTCTAAACTAGAGCGGACTTGATGAAGTCACATCTTGTTGCTCTTCAGGCCAGTGTCACGTCTGGATCAGCTTCCACAACCAGCAGTCGTCCTCTAGGCGTTTCGGCGGCGTCCAGCATCAGTCAGTCGGTGCTGCTGAGCGGTACGGCAGGCCGGCAGGGACAAATGTACCTGAGGGTGAGTTTCTCTGCTCGTTTGTGACCTCCGCTTAAGTTTCTGTCCATTTAGCGACCGCGCGTTTGTCCTGCAGGTCAACCGAACCCTGAGGAACCCCATCTCCTCCCAGCTCATCTTCATGCCCAGTAGCGCAGCAACCGCTGCCGTGGCAACCGTCACCCAGCAGCCACAGGAAGTGCCTCCGGCATCCTCCTCCAGCAGCCAGTTGGATAACGACCAGGTGTGTGGAGGGTCTTGGTGCAGAAAGGTTTTAATGTGTCTTTACTCAGATGTTTCCGGTGTTGTTTTTGTTTGTTTTCAGGTGCAGAATCTCGCCCTGAGAGGCGTCTCGAGTCCAAAAGGTGTCAAAACTGAAGCCCCAGAGAAGAGTGACTCTGGTAGAGGAGACAAGATTCCAACCAGCAGCTTTTGGCCCGTTGAATCGTCTCTTAACTGAAGCTTTGTGTCGTTTTTTTTTTCCCCAGCTGCCTACTCTCTGGTTCAGCCGTCCCACCACTTAGCCTCCCAGTCCCCCACTAAACCAAACCCACAACCACCACACATCAAAATCCCCACCTACCCCCAGCCTGCTAACCTCAAAGCCCACCCCTCCTCTTCCTCCGGTGTGTCCTCCACCTCCTCCATTCCTCTCTCCCAGCTCTTGCTCCACGGAACGCGGACCCTGACCACAGGAGCCGCGGCCCCCACCCTGGTCCTGACGTCCAACGCTACATCTCAACCCCACGGATACCCGGTAGGCACGGCAACCATCAAACCAGCTGTGAACACCCAGACTCTGGTGGTGCAGCCGCTGCAGAAGTCTTCGCTTGGCGCCGAGAAGCCGGGCCACGCGAACGGACCCGTTCCCATCCAGCCCAAAACGCTGCAGGGGCTCCGCCTCCCTCTTCAGGTGCCTTCTAGGAACCCTCCTCCCATCCTTCCTGCCCCAACACCCACCAGCAGCTCTAACCACCCCACCCAGCCTCCGCACATCCCTGTTCAGATAGTGGGGGCCAGGCAGAGCACGCTGGGGGGGGCCCAGGCTCTCGCCCTGGCCCGGGGGAGCTGCAGCCAGGAAGGAGCCGCCGTCCTCAGCAGTTCGTCCAGCCTGCTCACCATGGTGGCCTCCATCGCCTCCAGGGAGGGCGGGGTGGCTGGCCGAGGGGTGGGGCTTAAGACACTTCAGACTCCCCAGGAGGCTCCCCCGCTGGCCCAGGCGTCTCGGGTGCACCCACAGGCCAGTCAGAGCTCCGCCCAGAGTCAGAACGGCGCTTTGGCGCCAAGCTCAACTTTCTCTCAGTCCAAAGCCATTTCCTGTCCTCCCCCCTCGCAGCCTCGCGCCACACAGTCCCTCCCACAGGTGGCGGAGGAGCAGAGAGGAGCGCCAGCAGTAACGGCCAACGGGGACGCGCCGGGACGGCAGACGCCACAGGTCAGCTGCTCTCTAATTAACCAATCGGTGTCTTTTAAACACTTTTCAGGTAAAACGGGGATGTTCATCATTCTGCCTCATGCAAAAAACACCGAACATGTTTTTGATTCATTCATTCATTTTTGATCAGGGGAAGCAGACGAGCACCTCCCTGAAGCGAAAATCTGACTCCAGCGCCGTGAATGATGAAGATGGGCCGACTCCTCCTCAGCTCCAGCCGCTCAGAGACCCCCCCTCAGCATCTCCAACCAATCCTGTCGGTGCAGGTAGCAAAAAAAAAACAAAAACATGTTTCTTTAAGAGTAAAAAATCACAATTAAATGTTTGACTAAATCCTCTTTTGGCTCCTCAGGCTCTGCTTCTCCTCCTGCCTCCTCTTCGCCCACGCCGGCGCTCTCGGTGTCCCGCGGGGCCTGCGCTCAGGGGGAAAGAGCTTCGCCTCCTCAAGCCGTTGTTAAACCGCAGGTCCTCACACACCTGATAGAAGGATTTGTCATCCAGGAAGGAGCGGAGCCTTTCCCCGTGAGTAAACGCCGTTTCTCCACCTTCACCATCAGACGTTTGTTTAGAAACGGCTCTGACGTGTCGCCGGTTCCGCTCTCAGACATGCGGTCCCATTAAGGACTCGGCTGGAGAGGATCTGACAGACGACAGTCCGGAGGAAACTAGCCCATCGGAAACGGTTACCACGGCAACAGGTATGGCCCAAACAGCTCAGAGAGCTTTGCTGTTTCCTGGAAACATACAAGAAATTCTTTTGATTTCGAAGCTTTTTTTTTTAAAATAACTAGCAAGATCATGGACGTAATTTTGGGGGGGGGACAGGGGGACATGTCCCCCCCCACTTTTTCCAAAGTCAAGTTTTGACCCCTGCACACTTTTTACCATCTAAAACCAACATTACGCTATATTAAATGGACACTGGTTGAGCTCTAGGACCACGTGGAAAACAACAGTTTTTGTTGAAGCCTGTTTCCCTTTAGAACATACTGTAAAGATACCCCCCCCCCCCCCACTTCTAAAGTGAAAATTACGTCCATGAGCAAGATTATAACATTCAGAGCTCTTAAAAGTAAAACTGATAAATCCTGATTTTGAGGGGAGTTTAGGCTCTGAACACATTAAAATAGATTTCACATGTTCTCCACAGGGGGTCCACAGTAAAGTATTTCAGTGTCATGTTTTTACTAAATAGTGAAAAAAAAGCATGCATTTATGTTGCGAGTTGATGCAAATGTGCACGAGAGCAAATAACGTGCAAAGAATGAAATTCTATAGACGTTAACATAAAATATTCTTGACTAATTCAAGTTTTATTTTAGATTTGTGTTTATTTTTGCGTCCCGCAGTCATTGCTTATCGCTGCTTAGCAGCTCATGAACTGGAAATTAAAATCTGATTTCAAGAGTTTCAGACCAGCGGATCACAGATTATTTAGGACTATGTGGAAAAATGGCCGTCTCAGTCGTTCCTCCATGTTTTTGGTGCATTTCCACAGTTTGAATGAGAAGGTTTTTTACGGTGATGGAAAACATCGAGATTTCTGTCGGCTCATAACAACAAAACAAACAGTCCTTGAAGCTGATTTGGTTGCAGAGAAAAGCTTCAAACCCGTTTAAGTTTGATGTATTTTTCCTCTCTGGTGCTACTGGAATATCTTTGTGTTGGACACCGTTTCCTGACTGTCCTCTCTTTATTTTATCTTCAGTGCTGAAGTGTGAGTACTGCAAAAACTTTGCCCCCGCCAGCCAGTTCCGGGGCACCAAAAGGTTCTGCTCCATGTCTTGTGCCAAGAGGTACTTCGCAAGCATGAAACTGTGATAAATGATGAACGCCATCTTAGATCGTCCCTCTGATCTGAGGTGCTGAAGCCACCAAATATTTCACACAACTGTTCACAGAGCATTTTTCACTTTTTAGCACGGAGTCGTTTGGGTTTGGTTTTAGCAGAAAAACCTGACACACACTTAAATATGAGGTTAACTCAAGGGCTGCGCAACATTGGGGAAAAACTCTTGTGATGTCGTCGTCGGCGGCGGCGGCGGCTTCCTCCGCTTATCCGGGTCCGGGTTGTGGGGGCAGCATCCCAACTAGGGAGCTCCAGACCGTCCTCTCCCCGGCCACCTCCACCAGCTCCTCCGGCAGGACCCCAAGGCGTTCCCGGACCAGATTGGAGATGTAACCTCTCCAACGTGTCCTGGGTCGACCCGGGGGCCTCCTGCCGGCAGGACATGCCCGAAACTCCTCCCCAGGGAGGCGTCCAGGAGGCATCCTGACCAGATGCCCAAACCACCTCAACTGACTCCTTTCGATCCGGAGGAGCAGCGGTTCTACTCCGAGTCCCTCCCGAATGTCCGAGCTCCTCACCCTATCTCTAAGGCTGAGCCCGGCCACCCTACGGAGGAAACTCATTTCGGCCGCTTGTATCCGCGATCTCGTTCTTTCGGTCATTACCCAAAGCTCATGACCATAGGTGAGGATTGGGACGTAGATCGACCGGTAAATCGAGAGCCTGGCTTTCTGGCTCAGCTCCCTCTTCACCACGACAGATCGGCTCAGCGTCCGCATCACTGCAGACGCCGAACCAATCCGCCTGTCGATCTCCCGATCCCTCCTACCCTCACTCGTGAACAAGACCCCGAGATACTTAAACTCCTCCACTTGAGGTAGGACCTCTCCCCCGACCCGGAGTTAGCAAGCCACCCTTTCCCGGTCGAGAACCATGGTCTCAGATTTGGAGGTGCTGATCCACATCCCAGCCGCTTCACATTCGGCCGCGAACCTACCCAGCAAGAGCTGAAGGTCAGAGCTGGATGAAGCTAGGAGGACCACATCATCCGCAAAAATCAGAGACGAGATTCTCCTTCCACCAAACTCGACACACTCCACACCACGGCTGCGCCTAGAAATTCTGTCCATAAAGGTAATGAACAGAACCGGTGACAAAGGGCAGCCCTGGCGGAGTCCAACCCTCACCGGGAACAGGTCCGACTTACTACCGGCTATGCGGACCAAACTCACGCTCCTCTGGTAAAGGGACTGAATGGCCCTTAACAGAAAGCCACCCACCCCGTACTCCTGGAGCGTCCCCCACAGGGTGCCCCTGGGGACACGGTCATAAGCCTTCTCCAAATCCACAAAACACATGTGGATTGGTTGGGCAAACTCCCATGCCCCCTCCATCACCCTTGCAAGGGTGTAGAGCTGGTCCACAGTTCCACGGCCAGGACGAAAACCACATTGCTCCTCCTCTATCTGAGATTCAACTATCGATCTTGTGATGTTAATTTTCAACCAATCCTCATGTAACCCTCAGATCTCTATTAAGGTAGCGCGACTCAGGGTTGCGAATGACCACAGTCACCAATTCTTGTCATGTGTCTTTGCCCATGTATGTCTGATCTCTGAATCGTGTGTACTGAAACTCTTAATTCCCCTCTGGGATTCATAAAGCATCTTTGAATTTGAACGAGCAGCTATTAAACCTGGCCTGAGATTGCAACCTAAGATGGCAAATCAGATCCAGCAGAGAGAACCGCATGGGTCACCGAAGGGGCCAAAACATCCAAGCGGTAAAACCTCACAAAGGTGTGGGGTGTAGCCCAGCTTGCAGCTGAGCAAATGTCACCAACTGAAACACCCTTAAACATCGCCCAAGAAGCAGCCACACCTCTAGTAGCGTGTGCCCTGACCCCCAGGGGCAGCTGGGAGCCGGTGACACTGTGACAAAGCCTTACCCATGGAGGGTTTGGCAAAACACACAAACAGTTGGTCTGTTTTTCTGATACTCCGAGTGCGATTTATATAAGCCTGCAGAGCACGAACCGTGCAGGTGGAGAAGCGGGCCAGTCCACCTCTAGCCTCCCCGCTGCATGCCAGCAGAGCGGGAGAAAAGAAGTGTCTTTTCGCAGCTCGGAGGCTGAAGTAGCGGCCGGAGCTGAAGACTCCACCTCCGAGAGGACCTCCTCATCCTCGAGCAAGTCCTGACCGTCGGGGCAAATGTCCAAAATGTCTCCTTCATCCTCTGCCAGAGGAGGAAACTGAGAAGCCTCTAGGTTTGGTCCGGTTAAATTGTCCGCCATCTCCATCTGATCTGCCCAGCTAGTAGCAGGTACATCGATCACTAGGCTGTCCACGTCAGAGCCGGGCGAAGCCGGGGCCAAACGGGAAAGCATGGGGTCCTGCTAAGAGACTGCAGCGCCTCCCAGGAGATGTAGGAGCTTCATGGGCCGTTCGAGCGTGGGACGGTGGAGTCGGCGACAGAACTTGCACGCCTCCGGGTCCACAAGCGCTCTCCTGGCGTGGAGAATTCCCTGGCAAACCGGGCAAGCTTCGTGTAGGTCCTTCTCGTGAAGAGAGAATCCACAGCCCTGAGGACAAGGGCGCGAAGCGGCGTTCCGTGAAGCCACGTCCAACACGGTGCTCGTTGCGAGACACACAGCAGAGCGAAGTGGAGAAGCTGAAGAGCCACAAAAGATGGCGCTCGGTGGGCAGGAATGCTAGCCAGAAGGCAGCAGAGTCCAGTCAGCGAGCGGTTAAGCTATCTTTCAATAGCGCAGCTAGTTGTCAGATGTGTTCTCAGCGAGGTGAAGCGCGTAAGAACTGAGGAATGACAGCGACGCGGTCGCTTATAAGTGGAGGGCGGGGCCTCCACGCAGCGTCACTTTCATTTGCCTTACAGGCGTGATTAAATGTGTCTTCAGCCAGGCCACACGAGGGCGTGATGTCCCATGGTACCTTCGTTGTACCGAGTGAATTGACTGAAATGGAACTTGTAGCTTTTCGGCGAAAATCGCAGTTTTTGAAGCCAAGTGTGGCGTTTACGTGAATCGTGTAGATCTGAAGAGTTTATGGTTTTGGGGGGGGGGGGGGGGGGGGGGGGGGTTCAGTCACTCTCATGAGAATCAACTTAGAGTAAGGAGGGAGGACTCCTTGTTCACACGTTAGTCACGTGTCGTCTTTGACCAATCCCACTCAGAGACGAGGCAGCAGCGGTACTCTCAGTGAGCGATCGCTGTCGCTTTAACTTCTCACAGCGGTTTAGAGCTCAGCGTTCATCAAACCGAACAAAATTGCCACTAAATGACGGTTTTCTGTTGAGGACTTGACTTTTTCTAAATGTTTCCAGAGGCTCGTTGTGTTTTTTCTTTTTCTGAAGTAGAGTTCGTAGTAAACACAGCCAGTATTAAACTCCGATAAAACCTAATATTAGTAACATAAATACTTTTATCTGGTCAGAAATGGCCGCCAGTATGCTACAGCCTGACTCATTTAGAACATGTATTGATCTGGGCACCGGAAGATTTTAGGATGCCGGAGGAGAAACTAGTGACGAGAAAGTTTCTTAACATTTCTGCTGCATTAGAGAGTCAGAACAGCAGTTTGCCTTTCTGAACCATCATGCCTCACAACAATAACCTCTTAGGGGTGATTACAGCATCCTCCGAGTTTGCAGGTGTGATCTTACCTGCTCAAACAGGTGAAGGGTTATGTCACTTCCCCGGCTGAGGCTAAACCTTTGACAGTTGGCTGCCAGGTCAAAAGTTCCTCCCCCTAATCTCACGTGTGTAGCTCAAACTAATCACAGCGACGTTTGTTGTTTATTGACGCATCAAATAGCCTAAGAAGTTTGGAAGTCTTTGAAACTTCCCATAACCAATTCCTCATCTGTTTCCACAATGCTGGAGGAGGATTTTTGGGCCGCTGTGTGTCGGGTATCCTTAATTCTGGAGAACACATGGAGTTGGCGTTGTGTCGGCGCTAAAACATAACGCCGTGCAGCTCTAATTCAATCTAAACTCTGCCTGTTACTAAGACTCAGCGACAGATGTGTGGAACATCTGGTGGTTCCAGCTGTTTGTTTCGCAGCATGAATATTTTCTGTTTAAAATAATCACCGTTTGTTACGTTTCTTTTGAAATGATGCCAGTCTTTGTGCTCCGTGTTATCTGTTGTGTTTATGACATCATATGTTTTCTAATCAATGGTTGCATTGCTTAAAAGTGAACATATGATATTGTTTTGCTTTTGTCTCTTTGCTGACGGAGTGTGTGTGTGTGTGTGTTTAGTTTATGCTCCATATGTGCTGCAAAGGGACAAAACTGTGTGTGTTGCTCGTCCAGGCTCCAGTACCGTATATGTCACTCGTTGTCTACGATACAGTATGTATTGGTTCCCCAGGTACAACGTCAGCTTCAGACAGCACTACTCTGTGAGGCAGCGCCACAGCCAGCGTCGGGATCGGGATCACCTCTCGAACTCGGACGACGACGGCGGGATCGCCAGGAGGAGAGTTCCTCGCAGGACTAGCTCCGAGATAGCCAGCGCAAAGATAGCAGGAAGACCCATTCCTGCAAAGGTGAGAAGGTTTCTGTAAAACTTTAATTATTGGCTTTGTGCTGCTGGAAAAGATCGATGATTTGACCGGGAAGATGAAACAAACGCTTGTGGGACTAACCCCGGCTTTCGTGTGTCTGAGAGGCACATTACACCGCTGATGGCCGCCCTTACCCAGACTTCCCAGTCGACGCTTAAGCAGCGCGTTACTGATTAGGCATGTTGTCGCTGGGAGCTCAGCAGTGCATCCCTTCCCACCGAGAGCATTTCAGACGTGCTTCGGCAGCAAAAGCGTTCCACAGCTGGTCCCGTGAGGTCACAGATTCACTGGAGAATTGCCAGATCAAGCGTGATTTCGGAGGTTCACGTGATAACTAGCAAGGAGAAGAAGGAGCAGTATGACTAGAAGAAGGAAAAGCAGGAAGTGTGTCTCTGTAGACCAGGACATCAAGTTGAAGCAAGAATGTTTGTCTGACAAATTTTTCTATGTCTGATTGGGCCTTTCCACCGGATGCAGAAGCGTTACGTAAAGAAAAGTCAGCTAATGATCACGTACTGTGCTTCACGAATGTTGCACAATGCTAACGCATCCAGTGGCAATGCCCGGTCGGCCCTGCTCACAAAAATTTGTCAGACAAACATTCTTGCTTCAAGTTGACATCCTGGTCTACAGAGACGAACGTCCAGCTCCTGGTCTACAGGGACGAACGTCCGGTTCCTGGTTTACAGGGACGAACGTCCGGTTCCTGGTCTACAGGGACGAACGTCCGGTTCCTGGTTTACAGGGACGAACGTCCGGTTCCTGGTTTACAGGGACGAACGTCCGGTTCCTGGTCTACAGGGACGAACGTCCGGTTCCTGGTCTACAGGGACGAACGTCCGGTTCCTGGTCTACAGGGACGAACGTCCGGTTCCTGGTTTACAGGGACGAACGTCCGGTTCCTGGTCTACAGGGACGAACGTCCGGTTCCTGGTCTACAGGGACGAACGTCCGGTTCCTGGTCTACAGGGACGAACGTCCGGTTCCTGGTCTACGGAGACGAACGTCCGGCTCCTGGTCTACAGGGACGAACGTCCGGTTCCTGGTTTACAGGGACGAACGTCCGGTTCCTGGTCTACAGAGACGAACGTCCAGCTCCTGGTCTACAGGGACGAACGTCCGGTTCCTGGTCTACAGGGACGAACGTCCGGTTCCTGGTCTACAGGGACGAACGTCCGGTTCCTGGTCTACAGGGACGAACGTCCGGTTCCTGGTCTACGGAGACGAACGTCCGGCTCCTGGTTTACAGGGACGAACATCCGGTTCCTGGTCTACGGAGACGAACGTCCGGTTCCTGGTTTACAGGGATGAACGTCTGGTTCCTGGTTTACAGGGACGAACGTCCGGTTCCTGGTTTACAGGGATGAACGTCCGGTTCCTGGTTTACAGGGACGAACGTCCGGTTCCTGGTCTACAGGGACGAACGTCCGGTTCCTGGTCTACAGGGACGAACGTCCGGTTCCTGGTCTACAGGGACGAACGTCCGGTTCCTGGTCTACGGAGACGGACGTCCGGCTCCTGGTCTACAGGGACGAACGTCCGGTTCCTGGTCTACGGAGACGAACGTCCGGTTCCTGGTTTACAGGGACGAACGTCCGGTTCCTGGTCTACGGAGACGAACGTCCGGTTCCTGGTCTACGGAGACGAACGTCCGGTTCCTGGTTTACAGGGACGAACGTCCGGTTCCTGGTCTACAGGGACGAACGTCCGGTTCCTGGTCTACAGGGACGAACGTCCGGTTCCTGGTCTACAGGGACGAACGTCCGGTTCCTGGTTTACAGGGACGAACGTCCGGTTCCTGGTCTACGGAGACGAACGTCCGGTTCCTGGTTTACAGGGACGAACGTCCGGTTCCTGGTCTACGGAGACGAACGTCCGGTTCCTGGTCTACGGAGACGAACGTCTGGTTCCTGGTCTACAGGGACGAACGTCCGGTTCCTGGTCTACGGAGACGAACGTCCGGTTCCTGGTCTACGGAGACGAACGTCCGGTTCCTGGTCTACAGGGACGAACGTCCGGTTCCTGGTCTACGGAGACGAACGTCTGGTTCCTGGTTTACAGGGATGAACGTCCGGTTCCTGGTCTGCAGGGACGAACGTCCGGTTCCTGGTCTGCAGGGACGAACGTCCGGTTCCTGGTCTGCAGGGACGAACGTCCGGTTCCTGGTTTACAGGGACGAACGTCCGGTTCCTGGTTTACAGGGACGAACGTCCGGTTCCTGGTTTACAGGGACGAACGTCCGGTTCCTGGTTTACAGGGACGAACGTCCGGTTCCTGGTTTACAGGGACGAACGTCCGGTTCCTGGTCTACAGGGACGAACGTCCGGTTCCTGGTTTACAGGGACGAACGTCCGGTTCCTGGTCTACAGGGACGAATGTCCGGATC
>NC_091759.1:21975124-21995124 GCF_043380555.1 Nothobranchius furzeri | reverse complement strand
GGATTATTTACAATGTAGCTGATTTAATCCCTCAAAATTAGCTGATCGAAGGATTCTTTTAAAGTATTTATGTGAAGGAAGGATTTTTTTAAGCTTTTATTTACAAAGAAAGGTCATCCCGGTGTATTAAAGGTGCAATAGGAGGCGTCATCATTAACTCTGCTTACCAAAGGTTAATCCACACAATGTCTAAGACACGCCCACGTTTTTGTAATGAGTCATATTCTTATTTATTTATTTAGCGACCGTAAGACTGTGAACGGGCTCACGGTCCCAAACTCCCGTTTAAACTTCATCTACGGCCTGGAAACCGCGGCTTCGGCACGTCTGTTACGTTTTTACTGGATTTCATGTTTCAGAGACAATTACATGAATTAATTTAACTGGTACCACTTTACAATTAGACTAGCCTTATAGATGGTCAATAAATGGTTTGTAGATGTTTTAATAATGAGTGTTGATTTAAAAATCATTATTTGTTTGTCATGTATTGAGACGGTACCTGACAGGGTTTAGTAGAGATGGTGAGCCAAAACTGTTTTCTCTTTTTCAGCATTACTGAGGCCCTGTCCGCACGTAGCCGGGGATCTGCCAAAACGTAGATATTTTTCTACGTTTTGGCCTGTCATCCACACGAAAACTGAGTTTTTTCACATGAAAACGGATCTTTTTAAAAACTCCGGCCAAAGTGAAGATCTGCGTTTTCTCCGTTTTGGGTGTCTGCGTGTGGACAGACAAAACCGGAGTTTTAAGGTCCGCAACGTCACTTTCCGCGACAAAAAGATGCTGACATCACGTGTGCGACCTGTGTTTACACTAGCCGACAGCATGGATGCCCTCAGAGCTGCGCTCGCTTTATCAATTGTCCAAGCGCTTTCTGCTTGTTTGTTTTTGCAAGCGGAATTACTGCTCCTTGCGGAAGACCACAGACGAAGGACGAGGTTAAGAACGGGGGAAGTACTGCCGCCTACAGGTCTGGCATGTCCTTAACAACGTATTTATCCAGGTAGGTGTGGACAGTGTTTTTTTTTAAACGAGGTGGTGTGGATGCAAGTTTCTGGAGGGGCGGATATTAGTTTTTTAAAAAACCCGGCTACGTGTGGACTAGGCCTGAATGTGAGATGAACACATGAGCTCATTCGCTGCCTGCCGTTTCCTGATCGGTAAAGGCCTTCGCTGCCGGCGTTTTTCAGCGTTTTTACTGTTTTTTTAAGAGTCACAGAACGTTGCGCGCTAGCATGATGTCGATGCCAAAACAACCAAAACAAAGCGGAGCCTCACCTCTTACATCAGGAAGAATCCGCGCGTTTCGAGCGTTCTTTTATAATCCGTTGTTGCATTGTGATCGGCAGAAACTTTTCCGGTTTGCGCCTCACTTTTTTTACAGCAGCGGCCCAAAACGATCTCCTAACACATGGATTTTCTGCTTCCTGATCACGTGCCGTGTGACGTACGCGGATGAAGATCGGCTTTAGAGCGGTTTGTTCTCACGGAGTGGGGGCTCGTCCGACGCCCACACAGTAAAAAAATATGTGAACGAGTGAATCATTAACACATCTATAAACTATTTTATTAGCCATTAATAGGGAGAGCCTTTTTGTAAAGTTGAATGTATTGGTTGCCATGTGTGTGAAGAGCATCTCAAACAAAAAATGCTTCATTAAAACGTCTCCTGTTGCACCTTTAATGATGTGGTTTTGCTAACGCTAACAGGGTAGGGAGAGTACAGGGTACCAGCTGAGACCAGAGTCCAAATCAAAGCCCAGATCAGAATTCATTAGCCTCAGATTAAACTTTTGTGTTTTACAGGTAGGAAAATGGGCTTTTTTCCAAAACCAGAATCTTTAGTTTCATTTAAAGCAGCTGCTCCACGTCATCATGACAGAGACTCGGATACAGGTTTAAAAAAAATGAAAGAAGAGCGAATGAGCATCCTGTACACGCGGACCTTCGTTTGTAACGGGTTCACACAAAAACAAAAGTACTGTGAATAAGAACCGTGATTATACTGTAGTACGTGTCAAATCTGCCTTTCTATTTAATTGCACATTTATTTGCTGGACTGTTTAGTTTCGGCTCTTTTTACATAGAACCATGTTTGTTTGTGTTTCTCTGAAACTCGTGGCCTTTCTTACTCCACACTAGCTCTAGATGACTATCGTCTCTCTTTATGAAGGAAAAGACATTTTCACATCGTTCCTTCTTTTATATATTCGCCCACCCTCCTTTTTTATGGCTTTTTTTTGCCTTTCCCAAAGCGTGACTTACCATAGCTCCACCCTGATGAAGGGAACCTGCCGTCTTCCTCCTAGCTTTGTCTTCTAGTGTGTACCTACCCACAATATTCTAGCGGCTTTAATGTTGGTGACTGTGGCAATTGCAAGATTTTCTTTTGGGAAAGGGATGATTCTTGGTAGCTGTGTTTATTTGTTCGTCTCCTCTCTGAACGAAAAGGTCCAAATAGCCAAAAGTGGACCTGGGGCTCTAATTCAACTGCAGCAGCTTTCTTCCTTTGCTGTTTGTTCACCCCTAAATAAAAAGTGGCACTTTTACCCCCAAAACAACAATGCATTATGCTAAAATGTAATTTTTTTTCTAATCGTGTTCAGATTTGTGCTTGCAATAATCACAAAAGCTGCAAAATCTTGGAGGAGATGCATTTAAGGAGGAATTCATACTATAATGCAAATAAATCGGCTCTTAAAACTGTGATGACTGAGTCTTGATTTTTATCAACTAAAGTAGAATATATGCTTCTATTGAGATTTTATTTGTGTTTTGTTGAGCCCAACTCTGACTGGCCATCGGAGGAAGCCTCTTCTCGCAGCGCGTCTTTGACAAGCCGTCAAAACCTGTTGCACGCTACAGCTGATACCGCAAACGGTTCCTTCAGAATAAAGCCGAACCAGCTCCGACTCCTTAAGCGTTACTCCATAGATGCAAAACAAGTCCACTTGTTGGTCGTGACCTGGAGACGACTCTGGACTGACCTGGTCGTACTTCAGTTTCTCTGCGGACTTCGGTACCGTGGGGTCCACGGACTCCCCGACATCTCGGATCTAAAAGAGAGTCTCCGATATGTAGGCTCGACGGATTGCGTCTGATGTGGTGTTATAAACCATCTACTGTCCTTGTTGAGACGTAGTCCTGGATGTTATTTTCACTTTGGAAGTGTGTGTGTGTGTAGGGGGGGGGGGGGTATCTTTACAGTATGCTCTAATGGGAAACAGGCTTCGACACAAACGGTTGTTTTCTGCTTGGTTCTAGAGCTCAACCAGTGTCAATTTGATATAGCGTAATATTGTTTTCGGATGGTAAAAAGTGCAGGGGTCAAACCTTGACTCTGGGAAAAGTGTGGGTGGGTGGGGGGGGCGGGGGGGGCATGTCCCCCCGTCCCCCCCAAAATTACGGCCGTGGACGTAGTGGTAGTTTCAACAAGACCGTGAGCTAAACTCTGACTCAATGACGAAAGATGTGTTCTTGTAGTCTCCAAATTTATTACACCTACTTGCCGTCGCTTAGAATACAGAGTAAAACTGAGCAAGAAAAGAAAAACAATGGCGTCATCTCTCTCTCTTCATCGATATCTAATTCACAGTGATTATAAATTAGAATTCAAAGCCTTTAACTGCTAAATAAAATCACCTGCGAATGAAACGGGTTGCCCACAAACGGGGATGGCATATTTTCACAGGTAACATCAAACAAATGAATAAATATTGGAATATGTTGTCTGTGACCGTACTTCGGAAATTTAAAAACATTATTCATATAGTTTAATATGTTAAAAATGGAAATTTCATCCCAAAGTTGAGAAAAAGCTTAAAAAGTGAAGAAATTATTTACAAATTAATTACAGCCTTTTTGAGTTTTACTCATTTTTACACGTTTATTAGGATTGCACCATATTACATATTCACATTAAAATAAGTTACTGCTTAAATATACAGGATGGTTGTGATTTACACTTATTTTTGTTGTGCACACGTTTCTATTCTTCCTGCAGCAGAACTTTAAAGGTGAGGGCGTTCTGGTGGACAGCAGTCTCAGCCAATCAGAGCACGGCATAGCTGAAGGCCTGTCCGATTCCCGCCTCCCTCGTGTATCGCTCCAAGTTGTGCGGTTCAGGAACTCTGAGAACCGTCCTCCCATTGGCTGATTCCTCTCCGGCCCGAAGGACTCGGATCAGTTCTGCCAAGGGGGCCCGTCGCTGGGGGTTCCAGTGGCAGCTGGACCGGATGACGGCGTACCTGCAGGTCAGAGGTAAACACATTTATGATAAAGGATTTTTGTTTGAATCCAAAACCCAGTTCTACACTGAAATATTGTCAGAATCTAGAAACTTCACATCATTTTTAATTCCTCTGTTGTCCATTTTTATACCAACAGCTTCTCACGTTGAGTTTAATCAACCAAAAAACACTTCAGGAGCGTGAAAGGAAACAAATCTGCGCCAAAACGTTTAAATGAAATTCTCTCGTGTTCGTCAGCATCCTCCCGGAACGTGTGCACCATGAAGATGGACGCTCGTTGCTCTTACAGCGAGGTGGAGCATGTCGGCGGCCGTTTGAGGGTGTTTCCTCTTTGGAGGTACTGCACGAGGTCAGTCGCCATGATGTCAGCAAAAGGTGGGTCACCTGAAACAGCAGATAGTACTGCATCATTATTCTTTAGGCTCTGAAAGGTGAAAACCAGTGGCGTGTCCAGATCTTTTAAAATGGGGTGGCCCAGGTGAGGCACAGCTTTGTGCATGGGTGGCACCAGTGTTTATGCTTTTTTTGTTTTACCCCCAAGCCTTTTGTGGACAATGAAAAGCCTATTTAAAGGTAAATTAGTGTGGTGGCCCCTGGGGTGGCCAATCAGATTTCAAGGGTGGCATGTGCTACCCCAGGCCACTCCCTGGACACGCCCCTGGTGAAAACAATTCATGTTCCTCAGAAATTCCTGACACCCCCCCCCCCCCCCCCCCGATAATCAAATGGAGCCACGTCTTGTGATTCATAATAACTTTTTCTAATAAATTGGTCCCTTCCTTAGAGTTTTGAGCCGTTATCTAAAACAAATGCAACGTTTCCTTTAAATGTGTAAAACTATTGAAAAACCGACATCGACAGGAAATCTGAGACTTTGTCTTCGCTGCCTTCTGTTTTTTTAGTTTCCTCTCAAATGAAGGAAAAGGTCATTTTCTTATTTGGATTATTTTCATTCTACACAAATAGTTTTCAATCGGACGTTTCTTCAATCTTGTACAATGACAGATGTGACAAATTTTTACAGATCCCCCAAAACACAAACCATAATAACACTTCCACCGTGTTTTACTGTCTGTGGAGTCGCTGCCATAACTCGTCTTTGACTTTCTCTCACATATGTTGATCATTTTTAAAATATATTGTTTATGTTTTCACTTATTTGCAGTATTTTTGTTGTTTTTCTAAAAAGCGGTTTTCAATAAAACAAAATTCAAATTGTAATTCTTTTTCTTTATAATTTTTCAGTAGATTTAAATTTTTTAAAAATGTTAAATGTAGCTTTTAATTTTTACAGTTTCTTTTAAGATTTATATTAATTAATTTATTAATTGTTTAAATAATTTGTTGTTAATTTATTGAAAGTTTTACTTATTTTTTACTTATTTTATTTTAAAATGTTTTACAACATTTTTTTAATTAAGAAAATTTACATAAAAAAGCCATTTTTAACGATGATATGAAGATCGTTGTTGGAAATTAGAAGAAAACTCACCCAGAGTCACCATTTCATAGAGCAGAATACCAAAGGACCATCTGTCAGACAGAAGAAGGAGTGAGTGTGAAGTTTAATATTAAAAAATTAAGACTTTTGATATAGAATTCATCCAATTTGTGTCTGATTGCAAATTCTTAAATTTAAGTTATTTGATGCAAACGTTTCTTCAAAATAAAAGATCATCATAAGCTCACGTTGGAGTATCCATATCGCTTGCTTGTTTGATCATAATTCTTTTTCCTTGACTTACACGTCGCTGCTCGGACTGACGGGCCTCCCGACCAGAACCTCGGGCGCCTGCCACTTCCTGAGCTCCATATCCTCCACCGCCCCCCCTGAACTGGACCTGGCTCTGCGGAAAGCTGAGCCTAAGCCCCACAGTTTGGCTGTCAGGTCGCTTCCAACCAGGATGCTGCGAGCCGCCACCTTACCGTGGACGTAGCCCTTACTGTGCAGGTACTCCTATAGAATGAGGAAGATGTAGTCAGTGTCTTTGGATTAATAGAAACAAACCAGCAACATAAAAATACAAGAGATGTTATAACAAACTCTTATTCTGAAACACCTTTTCCTGGCCCAGAAAACAGATTGAACTTTTCTTAAAACAAACAATGAAACTGGAAGATTAAAGGTAAAGCAGACAGTAACTAACCAGAGCGGTGGCCACCTGTCCGGCCATGATGAAAATCCTCTTCTCCGTCATGTCATGAACGGAGTTCTCCTTCGGTGAAGGAAAAGAAAACACCTCCAGTGTTCTTGGCTACAACCAGGTTGGTGAATCCATCAGATAGGCCATGAATTACCTGTCTGCACCGCCACAGGAAGCCCAGCAGGTCTCTGTTCTTCAGCTCCTCCACCACCAGCGTCAGAGGCCGCTGCACCGAAACCACACCCAGCACGGCAGGAATGAAGGGGTGAGGCCCGAGGGCACTCAGGAAGGAGGCAAAGTCCAAGAAGTTCTGTGTCTCTCTGCTGTCGGCTGTTTCTGAGGGATGGAGGAGAACAAAAGATCTTCATCTGTTTATTTATTTAACGCGTTTGGATGCTATTCAACACGGTCCAATGGGTCTCAGGTTGCCGCCCTCTTTTTTTAAAAATATGTTTTGAATTGGTTCCAAGCGAACTGAGCCGGGCGCTGGTTGGCTACAGGGTGGAGTCACTGGCTGCTCCGGAATGTTCCGCCTCGCCGCCTGCAGAACTTGTCTTAACTATTCAGAGGTTGAATGTTCAACATAACCACCATGTCAGCCATTGTTGTGTAGAGTCAGGGTGTCGCTCCTTGGCAACAGACGAGAAAACACTTGGAGGATGGCCTGGTGCCAAGAAGGGCACCAAAGAAGCCACTTCTCTCTTTGTGGAGAACTCTTGGAAAGTCCTTTTCACAAATGAGTCCAACTGTTTCAGGGATCCAGGAAGAAGGATTGTTCGGAGAATCAAGGAGGAGCACTACGTGGGTCCTGTCAGCTGATAATCGTGCCAAATTTTTACCAACCCTGCCCCTTCCGAGAATCCCAATGCTGTGCACGATTAGAATAGTGCTTCTAAAGATGATCTTATCAGATAATCCTATCTTGTGTGGTGTGGTACAAGCACTCTGGTCCACTTGGAAGGATGTTGGGACCGCTCCAATCATAAAATTCCGGCTTTGAAACATGTTGGATCATCTTGCTCTGATATTCGGTGACAAACGAATGTGCTTCCTGTTGAATGCGACGTGTCGCCATTCAGAAAGCAAAGTGATGGGGCGGGGGCATGTTGCACACTCCTGTGCCGCGTTTGTTTACTTTCAAGTCATTTTCTATCTTGCAAGATTTCCCATCTGAGCAGGAAATGTCTATGAAAGTGGTTCCTGTGTAGTGTTTAGTATTTACCAAGCACACCACACATTGTAGGACCAAAACTAGTGCATCCATGATTTTTAGCTTACTTGCGTGTTGTCTCTCATGCTTTGAAAATTGACTGACTATTTAAAAATCCTGCTGTGTGAACCGGGCTTAAGGGAGTGGACAGTTTAGCCTTAGAACACATCTATGAAAAAAGAAGTGTACCGAAACCTCCTCCCAGAGGAACTCCTCTAGCTATTTCAGGGCAGTTTGGTGAAGAGCCGTGCCTTCTCAGCATGGAGCATTGTGTCATGTGGCTAATGCTGGAACTAATAGCTCAGAAAACGTAAACGTCAAAAATCCTGAAACATCAAACTTGGTGACGGCCAGCACGTGTTTGTCCGCTGCTGTAAACAAAACAACTCTGATAGAGCTTTCACCTTTCAGCATCCTCAAGACGACGTCTCTGCTGTCCATGCGGCCTCTGTAAAGGCTCGCTGTGTCGTTGGGTTTCATGGAGAACGATGCGGGCAGTGCAGTGACCTGGCTGAAGCCTCCAGGAGGCCTCTCTGTGGACGTCAGCGGCACTGCCGCCTGAGTTGGTCTCCTGTTTTGAACGGTCATCGGCACTTCTTCGTGTTCCAGTGGGTTTATTCCCGGTGGTGCTTTTATCAGGAAGGAAAAGGAAGCAGTCAGAGAGAACGGGAGTTAGGAAAACATTAAATATTAAAACACTCACCGTCTATTCCATGCAAGTGGTGTTTGTTGTTGTGTGTCCTTGTGCGAGGTTGTGGTCGAGTGTTGCGGTGGTGTGTGTGGTGGTGTGTCTTCGGCTGGTGGAGGGGGTGTGTGTTGTGGTGTGTGTTGTGGTGAGCCTGTGTGTGGCGTTGTGTGTGTGTTTGTCTGTGTTTGGAGCTGTGGTGGCGGTGTCTTGCTCGTGAGCGTTCTTGGTTACGGCAGCACATACACAAACAGATGACCAGCAGGGTGAGGACCGTGGTTGAGATGAGCAGCGCCGGGACCACGATCACTTCCAGCTGGTACTCCCGAATAACTGGGAAGAAATAACAAAGCAAAACATTATTTGCATTAATAGCAAATTCAGGAGGAGGTAGAACATTTCTCTGCATTCTCTCTTGAATGTACAGTTTCTGTTTTTATTTGTCTGACATTGGAGCTAACATGGTTTCAGTGCTTTTTAGCTTTACCCTCACCAAGTTTTAGACCACGACTAAAACAATGAAATCCTGGAAACAAGCAGCTGAACATCATTTGTGGAGTTCTCGGATCTCCTGACCTGCTGCGCTTCAACCCCAGAGGAGCTCACAGTCAAGCCGCCGCTCCTTCTTATCAAAAAGGAGTCAGCTGGCATCGCATCAGGATACAGCATCGACATATATTCTGGACAATTTGTGTCTATAGGCTCCAATTATAAGTTTTTAGGCCAAAATGGGAGGTGGCCACCACCGCCATTTTGACCGTGTCACAGGTTCGGTCAAGCCCAGACAATTCCTTAAAAGGGAAAGAGGAGGTCTGGGATCAAATAACGACACCCGTCGAACTGAAGCGATGTAGCTCCAAGCTAACCCAAAGCTAACGCGGAGGTGGGAGCTAAGCTAACGGAGGTAGCTACCTAGCTACAACCGGAGTTAACTGCACAACACCAGAGCTTCTGAGTCAGAGATGCGCCGGGCTGATCGCTGAGGAGAACCGGGTGGAGCACAGAGGTCTCCCGAGAGCTCCACAAGCCGGCAGCCACACAGCAGACAAGCGCCGCTGCGATCAGAGATGTGCCGAGCTGCTGCTGAGGGGAGGGGACGATACCGATAGTCAGAACCCAGCTCCACCAACATGTCATATTTCAACCCATTTTCTAAAGTGCAGCATTATGTTAAATGCACTGGGTTTTACCCTATTACATTTAAATTTCATGGTTAAACAGTACATGTTAAAATCTAAGCGCAGCTCAGTGACCTAAAATACATAAATGAGACTCCTTGGACGCTCTATTAGTGCAATTAATGCCACAGCAAGTCATTTTGTCCAACAGTTGCACAAAAAATATCCAAACAAGAATACACACACACAGAGACTCAAAATCCCGGAATAGTTTCCAAGCCAGACCAAGGCTCTACTGAGGCCTTTCCACGGAGCTAGCTCTGTGGTCACGTGGGTCTGATGCTCATTAATTATACAGAATTTAAGGCTTTTAATACACTTAAACAGAAGAGTGAGAAAAAAATTCACCCCCCTCAGAGTTGTCATGAGTGTAAACTAGATCATTTAAACCAAAAACATGTTTTGGTACCAGGCTGTAAACATGTTTATTTTTGCTGTGAAAATGGTATTTTTAACATGGGAGTCAATGAGGATTTGCTCGCTTCTGACACCAGCCCCTAGTGGATGAGGGTGGAACTGCAAATTATTTCACTTCCGTGCTGGCTTCATCTCCAGACCTGAATTATGGGGGCTTGGGGTACCGCTGTAGGCACATCCCACTGGGGGGAGACCCAGAACTCTACTAGAGGGATTATACATCCTTCCTGGCCTGGGATCAGCTTAAATCAATCAGGAAAAAGATTATTCTATTGGCCATCATTTGCTAAGATCTTACTCGAACACATTGCCAGCAATGATCTGGGTATGAAAATACACACTGTCACTTTATGAGTGTTAATGTGTTAAAGGGATATTCCACCCCTTTAAATAACTCTGTCCACATTTTGCTTTCATGTATAAAGAGGTTTGTTGACAGGTGGGTGGGCTTTAGTGGAGCAGCTGATTATTCAGGTTTATGGTGAGGTAAATTCATCTAAGTGATGAGAACAATAAGAGCAGGAAGAGACTTTTACCTCATTGAGACATCATGAGGCAGAAGGTAAACGGTGAACCTGGTTTCAAAGAAACCAGAGCGAGTCAGGCGTTCTCGTTCCGACCACATTATTTCTTTGTTCTCATGCATTTAGATATTAGCGTTAGCATGTTAGCGTCTATCTGTCTGTGTCGTCTGGATTTTCCTGCTGACTGCATCCATCATCACGACTTTGCAAAAACCAGAGAAGTTTAAGGCACTGGTCTCTTTTTCTGATGTTTGAGATCCACTATCCAGCATGTTTTAGCTGTTTCCCTGCTCCAACACACCTGATTCAATGACCTGTTTATCAAGCTCTACTGAAGCCTGAAGTACATACACGAAACAGGTCAACTGTGCCTGGATGTCCCAGTAGGTCGAGGCTGGGTGACTGCTCTTTTGCTGTGGCAGCCTCGGAGTCGTGGGACAAACTTCCCCCTGACCTACGTACCGCTACAGACCTGTCGCTCTTTAAATGTAGATGTTAACGCTACCAGTCTGGCCAGTGAGATCCAGGAGCCAGGATCACCCAGCCCCGGTGATCAGCCTGACGCCTCCCCTCCTCCTCCTCTCCTCCAGGCCGCTGGATAAAACGGCTGTGCCTTCAGCAGTCTAGAAGGCAGCAGTGCAGGGGTTCTGCTGTCCTCCTGGTCTCGGTTTGGTTTAACCCCTTCGTTTCGATGAGTTTTAGCTTTACAGTTATAACTCTTAGTGATGAGCTTTTGGATGATCCGGTGGGATCTTGTGACGTTTGTGTTAAAGGTTAACTTTGTTTGTTGCAATTTTATTGACTCCGGTTTTTAAACACCTTCGTTTCGGTAAAACTTTTACAATAAGTTTTAACCAGGTGCTTTTATAGTTGATAATTCGTCTTGTAATGTTAACCTTTTTGAGAGTTTTGTTTGTTTTGGCATTATCTTTATAACGCGCGCCATCTGTTTGCTCGTTTTTAGAACCTTTTATTACAAATAAAACCATTTAAAATTCCACTGTCACATTTCTTATGTTACCCCCTCCTTCGCATCTTAGCAACACATGTCGGAGACGTAACAGTAGACCTAAAACACACCTTTAACGTCAGGCTCTAAACCCCTGGGCTGACCACACTTAATGCTTTCTGTTGCATTTGCATTTTAATCTGTTTTATTGGGCTTAATCCCGTTCTGTTGGTGTTTTGGTAACTAGAGTGTACAGCGTTACTGTGGAGGACTCTGGATACCTTTACGCTGTGGAAAGCGCTTTATGAAAACCGTTAAGTGATTGATGTTGGTAAACATATGAACACAAAAATGTTTAAAGACACAATGCGTAGTTTTTACCTTTAATCTCTGGAAATATTTATCAAAATGTTGTTGAAAATTATAATAAAAAAACGGGACTAAAATAAATTGTCTGAGTCTCTGGGCGACGCCATGTTTCCTTCTACAGGAGCCCGTGAGGACAAAATGCATTTACTGATTTGTAACAAGCGGTTACAAAACTTTTGCCATTCATAAATGTTGTTTTACAAGTTTACCTCCACTTGTTTCCACAAAGGGAGTCTGATGTGTGTCCTTTTGCTGGCGGTTGCACTTCCAGGGGTTTTTGACCCTAATGGCCATCCGTTGGTAAGGTCTTACTCTAACACAAAAACACAGCTTGCTTACAGTGATTTAGGTATGTACTGCCTCCATCTTTATACACATTGTCTCTTTAATGGACTGCTGGGGAGAGAACATACGACCATTTCAGGAATGTTAATCCATCTGAGGGCCACAAATGGCCCCGAGGCCAAACTGGACATGCCTGCTCTAAAGCAAGCTGGGTAGAAGTCTTCGAGCACCATGGTTGGACGCCACTGGTTTAAACATTTTCACCAGTCAGCTTTCTGGATTTAAACTTTGAATTGATCTTCTACCTATTTTTGTATCACATGTGCTAATCCCACGCGCTGACCTCTGACCTTCTTCAGCACCTGTAGATTTTATGTCACTACAAGGTTGACTCAAGCATTGTGTGTTTAATCCATCCTTCCATCACGCCCAGTTGGCAAGAGAATTGTGAAGATTCTGGTTCTGGTACATTTTAAGGAGCGGAGTGGAGGAATGAAGACTTTCTTGATTATTACGGGTTTAAGTTCAACTTTAAACACGAGACATTTCTTTTAATCTGTTTAATTTACAGTGTCCAAGAGTTGATTTGATGTTTGAGACTAAAGGTTGGTGAAAAAGTGGTTCAGTGTTGATGAATTTGTGAACTTTTCATACAAAATCCAAAAGCCTGTAAGGTAAAAGTTATTAAGCATCGTTACAACAAAGGAAATTAAAGGGAAAATAATCCAAATTTAATATTTTGACCAAAAATTGGACATTCAAATTTGTTAGAAGCTGTTTAAAAAAACAGTAATTGTATTTAAAAGTTAGGTTTTGTTTTCTTTAGTCTACTGTTACAGAAATGATCAGCTTTTGAGTTGTATAAAACCTAAGGGTGGGACTCGATTAAAAATTAATCTAATTAATTGAAGGCTTTGTAATTAATTAATCTTGATTAATGCAGTAAATTCCCACCCTTAATGAAATAATTTCACAAACAAGCAGGTGATCAAAACTCAACATTTAAATGATTTTTATTTTCCTTTATGATGCAGTCAGGAAGCTAGAATGATAAAATGTATTTAAGTGTTATGAGAAATTATTTAGTCAGAAATCTTCCAAATGACTGAAGCGTAACAGTGAGTTAAATAAAATGCTGATCTGGACACCGGCAGTTTCCAGACCTGTATTCCTTTGGTCACACATGAGGGTAGCACAAGTTTCACCAGCAGCTGAAAGTTGTTGACTTATCACTTTACTTTTTTATTAATCAACAAGGGTTGTTATGATATAAGTCAAGTTAATAATACTTTTATTATTCAGGTAATGATAATTTAAGGTAATAATGTTTAATGATTTATTCAAAGGTGTGCTCTTGTTTAATCAAAACATCTGCAGTGGTCTCTAGTAGTAACTAAAGCCTTGTAAGTCATACTCTGGGGGAAAAAAGTCCTGGTTCACCATTTTCAGGAACTAGGAGTGAGCCAGATCAGAGTTGGGCTTCAGACGACTGGATCTGGAGTCGTATTTCCTGGTATTTGGACATCTGGCCTCAGATTGGCTAACAGCAATGCGACTTGACCACTGACTCCGACGTTGATGTTTTATCCCCACAGATAAAACAAGCCTGGAGGAGTTCTGCTGTGTGGTGGAGTTGATAATGCTAACTGTTAGCTTCTACTAGCTGAGACGTTCTCTGCTGTTTCCTGGATGCTAAACCATCAACAGCCTTCCCCGTTGTGGGTCAAGATGGGTGAGTCCATGAATGTTAAGTGACAGTGTGTAGTTTCCCTGGCGATAGGGGGCAGCAGATACCTAAATCACTGCAAGCAAGCATTACTTTTGTGTTCAAGTAAGACCTCACCAACGGATGGCCATTAGGGTCAAAAATCCCTGGGAGACAACCTCCAGCAAAAAAACAAGACGATCAGATTCCCTTTCATCACTGGCAACGAGCGAGGAGGTAAATGGGTAAACAACAACATTTATTAATGGTGAAAGTTTTGTAACCATCAGTAAATGCATTTTGTTCTCACAGCCTTCCGTAGAAGGAAATATGGCGTCGCCCAGAGACTTAGACCCGCTTCCATACATTTTAGACCAGATTTTATGGTTATATGTTATTAAACTGCCAATATTTTTCAACAACTGGGCATCTTTTAATTCATTTACAACAACATTTTGATGGATATTTCCAGAGATTCATGGTAAAAACAACACGTTGTCTCTTTACGTGACCGTGTAACGTAAATCTGTCAGGATTTTCTCATCCTAGAGTTTCACCGCCTGTTTTCCACCAGAAGCTAAAGCAGGAGATAGGTGTAGGAGACTATTTTCATGCTCAGCCTGCATGAAGCACTCAGAATGACCCGTTAGAAGTTAAAATAAGATTTAGAAAATGTTTTTTCATTGTTGCACACCTTTAAACATTCTTTAAAATTCTCTAATTTCCCTCTGGGATTAATAAAGTATTATTGAATTGAATTGAAAAGTATATTTTGGTAAGTTTAGTGCTTGTGTCAATAAGAAATACGGATTCAGATGAGCTCTGTCTGCTGGCCACATTACTTTCATACAGCGAGTGAGGATTTTTAAAAATCTACAGCCTAAAACCTTTGGAAACTTCGAGTAAATAACAAAATGCGGGAAAACATGAAAAACGACTAAAAGTTGAAAAAGTACAAAAATATTGAAAATAGTCAAATGGAAATATCTTTGAATAACTCTCAATGACATTCAGTGGCGGCGCTAGGGGGCGCTATAGCTACCCCTGGATTAGTCATTGCACTCCCAAGTAAATGTTAGATTATTTTTTACAATTTAATTTTAATTTAACGTGTGGATGTGATAATATTTAACATACAAATAAAAAATAACCAGTAAATTATCATACAGATAGTAAAAACTTAAACCAAAACAGGAAATTGATGTTAACATTTGACCTCATTTTCCACCTGTGAACGAGTGAAAGGTAGAGCTAGCGGTAAAATGGATCGGTGTTTGTTGCCCACATTTCCACGGGTTCAGTCAGAAAGGAATGAATGTTTGGAAGTGATCTCAGACCCACAAAAACCTACGGATCTGGATGAAGAGAGTCAACCCTCAACCGCCGCAGCAGTCGAGGGTTTTGCCGCTGGAAATGCTAACGCTAACGTTAGCTAACCTTGCAACACTATAGATGGTTTTCTGTGTGGTTTTATGCGTTTATGATTTCACGGAAAAGTCAGCGATTGTTCATATGTTTATGATGTATATTAATGATTGTTTCAGGTGTTGTTCAGGTGTTGTGCACGCATGTGTATCTGCTAGTGTTGAAGGTGTTTTAGAGAACAATAGGTACGCATGACCACTTCCTTCATAGCACCCTCAATAAAAGACTAGCTCCTTCATACCACCTGCAGAAAAACATTTCTGGAGCCGCCACTGATGACATTTATTTGTTCGAGCTTCGCTTTGGGGGTTTTCTGCGCTGATGATTACTGACTGGCTGCCGTGGTGTTGTGCAACATTTACTCTTGTCCTACAAAACAAAAATTCAGCTACTGGAAAGAAAAGTAAAAAAGGTGAAGTTTTGCATGTGGATCTGTAGAAATGCGCAGGTTTTTGCAGCGCTTAAAATAATTCTACCTTTCCTGTAATGTAGTGGAACATGTGCATAGTGATCTACTTATGCATAAATCCACAGGATGTTGAGGATTTTAATCGTCAAAAACAAGTTTCGTGTTCAGAGAAACAAAAAGTGGGAAAAACGGTTTCAGGACCCGAGGAGGAGAAAAGCCCAGAAAAGTGGACGATGAAGCTGAACGTCAGCGTTCTTACAGCAGATGGTGTCGCTCTGTTGGCACACGGTGTTGTTGGAAGCGGTGGACGCCATGCTGGACAAAAAATAGAAACACATCAGTGGAGTTATCAGCTGCTGTAAACTTTTGTAAAGCTTGTGTTTATTTGGGTGTAAAATAAAAGCTACAAATCTGGAGTTTTGGAAATCTTCTGTGTTCCCTGTTTGGCAACAATAGCAAATCTGAAAATCAAGCTAGCTTAAAACATTTCTCATGCTTCAGATCTGAAATATTTTTGAGGAGATTTAAATTAATAAAACGGTTCTCTCGTATTTGTCTAAAACCTCCACCAATGACGACTCGACCATCCGGTTGGCCCTTCTCATCGAATCGCCGCACTTCCTTGGGTCCTCCACTCATCACACACCCACCTAACGCCACTGGTGTGAGAGGTTCTCCGCTCAATAACGCCAGAGAAGGAGAAACAGCCGGCTACCTCTTCAGCTTAAGGACAAACTACCAGAGTCCCAAAAAGAAAAACATCTGAAGTCACGGACAACAAAAGACTTTTGGACCTGGAAAACGGCGACTGGTGTTTAGCGCTATCCTGTACCCTCCAGCTTGGCGGGTTTCCGGTTCTGGCAGACGCGTCTCAGTGAAGATACCTGTGGGGAAGGGTGAATGTTCTGTTTCTGTTTTAAGCTAGCTCGTTCTACAGATTTGCTATAACAGCTTTAAAACTAACGATTAGGACAATTTTAAAGGGACCATATGGAAAATCCACTTTTGGAGCTTTTTACTATGTTATATTGTTATTTTCTCATGGAAAAACACCCCCAAACCAGTTTATGGCTGAATTCATGCATTTTCCTGACTCGGCTGCAACTTTTCTGATTATTTGGAAGCATCTGCAAAAGCCTCGATGGCAGCCTTTCTCCTCCCCATCAAGCTAGTCTCGGATCTGAAACTGCCTCCCCTGGAAGTAGGTCACTAACTTTCTCCGAGCTGCGAGTGTAGAGCTGCTGACTTCATGTTTCAGTGTGACCGGCATGTCGCGGAGAATAATATCTAGATGGAAATCCAGCGGTGGGAATACTGCTGCATCTGGGGGCAGCAGTAGCTCAATGGGTTGAGCTGGTTGTCCAGTAATCGGAAGGTTGCAGGTTCGATCCCGGCTCCGGACAGAGAATTCTGCTGATGTGTCCTTGGGCAAGACACTTAACCCACCTTACCTGCTGGTTGGTGGTGGTCTGAGGGACCGGCGGCGCCTGTGCTCGGCAGCCTCGCCTCTTTCAGTGCGCCCCAGGGCAGCTGTGGCTACATCATAGCTCATCACCATCAGTGTGTGAATGGATGAATGATGCACTGTAGTGTAAAGCGCCTTGGAGTCCTTACTCTGAGTGGCGCTATACAAGTGCGGGTCATTTATCATTTATCCTCCTCATCCATCTGTATATGTAAACTGGCTCTCCCAGATCTTTACACACACACACACACACACACACACACACACACACACACACACACACACACACACGTATGGGAATAAAACATTTCTGAAGAGACAGACTGAAGCTGCTGTTTAGGTTGGTTGCATGTAGCTGAACCAGTTTAACAGCATTGTTACTCAGATACACACACACACACACACACACACACACACACACACACCCTGAGAAATGTCTGTAAATTGTGCTAAAATAAAGAACAACCTGCTGAAAGACAACAAATCTGCTCTCGGCTGCAAAACTCTTCAGGACCCAGACTTCATGATGTGTTGAATTTAAATGTAAACATTTTAAAAGGTGAACTCTTCTCAGATTATCCTCAGAAGGAGCTGTTCAGTCTCAGCTACTGTGTGTGCCTCCTACCTGGCCAGCTTGGTGTAAGCTCTCAGGTGTCAGACTCAGCGTGACGTAAAACTTTAAAGTTCCGAGATAAAATCCCGCCTCCTTTCCTGGTTTTCATTGTTCCGGTCCAAATCCACAGGGAGACACATTTCCTTTGGTTCTGCTCTGAAAGTGGAGTTTCTGTTTGCCTGTCACTCTCTCACTCGTCCTTCCTCTTGTATCTCTCTCTCTCCCAGGTGAGCCACGCCCACCACCCTCCCCTCATCACCTGCATGGCGTGTCGTCCGTCAGTATCGTGTGAGTTTTTGTGTTTCTGGGAGCTTCGCACAGACGGCTGCTCCTAGAACACGTGATGTAATAATGAGATTAAACAGATTTTTACTACATTTGAGCAAATTACGGATCTAAAAGCATCTTTAAAGTCCTCCGTCCTCACCCAACAAGTGGGTTTTGCTTCTATATTATTGTTGTTAGTTGTATTCATTATTTTATCTGCCTAGAAACAAACGCAAACTCATATTTTCTGAATAGTTTTGCCAATTTAACTTTTTCAGTTCTGATGTCTTTAGATGATTCGTTTGGGATTACAGGATCTAATTTTGACCAGTTCACTTGCTTATTTAAACATCTTTCAGGTATTTTTATGCTGTTTGTGATTTTTATCAGTGAAAAATGTTGTGTTATAAATGGTCCAGTTTTATTGATTCTTAGAGTTTATGGGATTATACATTTTCCACCTTTTAGCTCAGAGGTTTTATTTTTTGATGAGAAATATTTAGAAACATCTCCACATTTCTGTGGAAGCAGCCTGGAGCTCTGCTTTAAACCCGAGGAACCAGTGAACGTTTGGGAGAACCAGAAGAGGAATTTCCTTTGAACTCATTTCTATTAAACCGTGGCTTCTGAGAAAGCTGTTGCTAGAGCGTGTTTTAGACCTCGGGGCTGATTGAAACATGAATTAAACTAAAATTGACCAAAAGAAATCAACAAAAAATTGTTTTATTAATGTGGGGATGTTGGATCTAAAAGCTAAATATTGCTTTACTTCAATAGAATAAGCTTAAAATTAATTATGTATTTTTTTACTTACAATTACACAACGTTAAAATGTAACCCTTAATGCCAAAAATGAAAATAAAATGCAGAAAAAGAATAAACAAAGTATTTCTGTTTTTCTTGGTATTAAAGTTACCGGGTCAATAATAATAATAATAATAATAATAACAATAATAAAAAAATACTAATAGTAATAATAGTAGTAGTAATAATAATAGTAATAATAATAATAACAATAGTAATAATAATTATAATAATAATAGTAATAATAATAATAATAACAATAATATTAGTAATAATAATAATAATAATAATAATAATAATATAGTCATAATAATAATAATAATAATAATAATAATATAGTCATAATAATAATAATATAATAGTCATAATAATAGTCATAATAATAAAAACAATAATAATAGTAATAATAGTAATAATAATATAGTAATAATAATACTTACAATAGTAATAATAATAATAATAATAATAATAATAGTCATAATAATAGTAATAATAATAATAGTAATAATAATAATAATAATAATAATAATAAAAGAATAGTAATAATAATAATAATAGTAATAATAATATTAATAATAATAATAATAATAATAATAATAATAATGGCTGACTTCTGAAAGAATGCACCACCCAAAAGCGGATGTTGAAAGAATGTATCTACCAAGACAGATTGGAGGCAGAGGACTTTCCCAACTTGAGATGGCTTACAAAACAACAACAATGGCATTGAAAACCTACCTTGAAACAACAGACGATGCCCTAATGATCCTCGTTTGTCAACATGAAGCTCGCAAGAAGCTGTACTCTGTTACAAAAGAAGCTATAAGATATGCACAGGAGCTAAACATCCCAGATGTGGCAAGAATAGAGAAAGAAACAGTAACAAGCTTTGCCAAGAGGACCAAAAGGGAGGCAAAGAAATGGGCCCAAAAGAGGATGAGAGAAACATGGGAGGAAAAACCGATGCATGGACAATACCCCATGAGAGTAAAAAAGCAGACGTAGAACAAGATCATACTCATCAGTGGCTACGCAGTGCAGCACTGAAGGCAGAAACTGAAGGATTGTTGATGGCAGCACAAGACCAGAGCCTGTCAACGAGATCATATCACCACAAGATCATTAAACAGACCCCATGTGTAGAATGTGCAGCCAATATGAAGAAACCATTGACCACATTCTCTCAGGCTGCCCCACTCTAGCCAGAACTGAGTACATCCACAGACATGACAGGGCAGCAAGCTTTATCCACTGGAAGATCTGCAAGCACTTCCATCTACCAGCTGCAGATAAGTGGT